>NC_086198.1:72981013-73033513 GCF_035770615.1 Melospiza melodia melodia | reverse complement strand
ACACGCCGAGTATTTAAAAGCCGCTTTTCTTTCCTCTCCTTGAGCGCTGAGAGGGGCCCGGTCCGCTCCCCCCAGGCTGCGGGAGGAATGCTCGGAGGCAGAGGAACAAAACAGGGAACAGCGCGCCTTTGTACGGCCGCCGCCCATGGGAAAGCGCCTCCCGGGCCCGGCTCCGAGCGCGCCGCGACCATCCACCGCCGGAATAAAGTGTGAAATACGGACCAGGGTTTCTCTGGCACTGCTTTATTCGGAGGGAGCGGCCAGAGCATCCCACCGCACTGCGGCCGTCCCCGGGGGTGTGGACCCCCGCAGGACGGAGCGCGCAACCCAGCGCGGCCGCGGAGCCGTGCGGAGCCGTGCGGAGCCGTGCGGAGCCGTGCCGGGTCACAGCACCCGACGGGCCGGGGACAGGCGCTGGCTGTCCCCGTCGACAGAGGGACAGTGCGGCGACACGTTCCTGTTCCCGACACCTCACGGGGCTACCTGTCACGCCCGGGAGAAAAAAATTCCCACTTTTTGTTATCCCTGCTGCCCCGCTCTCAGGCTCGGCTTGGCGGCCCTGCCAAGTGGGAGCAGGGGGCACTGGCGCTGCCCTCCCTTTCCGCGCTAGCTTAGGATGTCAGGCCGCAGGATGCGCTCTTGGCTGGTGTCCTGTTGCCTAACCAGTTGAGATGGGAGGATTTGCAATAGTAATGATGATGGTGAGGAAGAAGTGAAGAAAGAACAACAATAATAACAACAACAACAAGAAGAAGAACAACAATAGTAATAATAATAATAATAACAAGAACAACAACAGTAATAATCATCATCATCATCATCCTCATCATCCTTTCTGGCTGCTCCGTGCCTCTCCCGGCCGGGAGCCGTGGCGTTCGGGGCGCGGCCAGCAGAGGGATCTGCGCTTTGCTTTTCCGCTCGGTCGCGGCGGCCGCGGCGGCGGCAACATCTGCTGGGCTGGAGGAGACGGGGCGATTGAGCAGACGCACAGATGTAAAAGTGACATCTGCTTGTGACAAAGGAATGGGAATTAGATTAGGCGGGGAGGCCTTTCTGCGATTAGGGAAAGGAAAAAAAAAAAAAAGAAAAAGAGAAAAGGGAAATACTAGCTGCAGATTGTGTAAGCAGGGGAAGTGGATGTGAAAGACAGAAATGCTCGTTGGGCAGCTGCTAGGACATTCGGGGCAGCACAAGGGTCCTGGGAGCTGCAATAGCCCTAAGAGAAGACTTTGCTTTTCCCTCCAGCAGCAGAGATGTGGCCGGGTCAAAGCTTTCTGTCATTAGGAGCAAAGGACAGCGAGCTGCAGAGCACTGTGGAGACTCGGGCACCAGCAGAGATGCCCTGACTGCTCCTCACCAGCTAGGCAGAGACACCAGATCTGGACACTTCTTTTCTTTGTTCCCTGATGGAATAAAGACAGCGAGGTTCATCTACCCAAAAGTGAGGAGACCGGAGCCTTGCTTTTTCTTGCCTTATGAAGTGTCCAATTTTGGTTCCATTAATTAAAAAAAAAAAAAAAAAAACACAAAAAACAAGGCAAGAAAAAGACACAACCACAAGTTTAAGTCTGGGACTGTTTGGCAAAGCAGAAGCACTGTTTTGTTGTGCTTGTCCAACACCCTGCACCCAGATGAGACTTCACCTGCACCAGCATGCACTGGTTAGTTAGAAGAAAAACACCTCACACATTTCAAATGCTACAGTCTGTTTTGCAAGCAATGCTTTTCCCGGTTACATGAACACTGATGTTGAGTATCACTGAACATCATGCTTTTTTTTTTTTTTTTTTAAGCCCTAGCACCTTTATCTCTAAGGATACTTGATGCTCTAGCAGGGCAACATACAGAAGAAATAATAGGACTGAATTGCATTTCACATGGTAGAGTAAATGTACTGTATTGCAAAACCAGCAAGTTACAGAGTGTAAAGTGCTGTGCTGTGGGGTAGATTTAGTAATGCCTCTTATAGCAATTGCCTCTAAGCTTGATGAAGTTGGTCAAACCCTACAGAACCTTTTAAAGACTAGACTGTGATTTCAGCACAGTGCAGAACAGGTTCACAGTACTGAACACCTTGCAGGACTGCAGCTTGCCTATGCAAGCTGATCTTTGTCACAAAGGTTGGGAGTGTGTGTGTGACACCTTTATCAGTTACGGGGCTGAGGAACAAGAGGATTGGATCATAGAAACGGAGAGGCCTCTGATAAAAAGCAGGGTAGGACAGGGGAGAGAGAGTGTAATGAAAATAGCTTAAAAGATTATTAGGGAAATCCTATTGATAAAAAAAGAAATTATTTCATGTGCTTATTATGGAATATAAAAGACCAGTCCATCTGTCTCCATGCAAATACAGAAGCACAGCAAAACACATTGATTACTCACACATAAGAATCTGTGTCATATGCAATTGCAGATATACATTTGTGTTGTTTAATGAAAAACGTATCTGTGAGTTCAAAAAAGTAATGGGTTTTGTATTAGCAGTTATTTGGGATCATAGTATTTGCATCCTAAGTTGATTGTCTGGATGCAAACTCTTATGGCCTTGAAACTACTGGTAGCAGAGAAGATTTGTCAAAGGGAAGGGTCCTTCTGTTTGTGCACTGCTTCTTCTTTTCTTTCTCTAGGCAATCATCACTGGCCACTATCAGACCTATGGCCTGACCCAATTACAGCAATTTTATGTATCTATGCCTGTTTCTGTCAATGAATCCAATGAGGTTGAAGGAGACAGTAAAAAAGATGGAAAGGTATGTTCTTCCCACAGTGAAGGATAACGATGTCTAAGTCAAGAGGTCATTGGAAAGTTTAAAAGGCCTCTCTTCTCAGAATAAGAAGCCAGTGACAGGGAGGCAGGGTTAGACAATTCTGAATTCCTGCCCGTAGGGATGCATTGTGCCTTCAGGCAAGGTACTTCCAGCTCCCACACAAGGGAATGGGTTAGCAGAAGGAAATAGTGTTAAGCTGTTTCATCAAAGGTCTCCGTGTTGGCCAACTGGAGGATACAGCAGCTCTCACACAGAACTGAAACGTGCCCTGTTGGGCTGTCAGGAGCAGCAGGTCAGAGCAATGCTGCATGCCTTAGAGACTAATGGTAATTAGCCTTAAATGATGAGCAAGAAACACCAAGTCAAATGGGCTGGGACTTTTTTCCATCATGATTCAAATAGGGAGAGTTTGCTCAGGCTAAAAGTCAGAGCTCCATTCCCACTAACAACCCGTGGGTACCTATCAGCTCCTGCCTCTGGGGCCACAGCTAGATCAGTAGTCTTGGCTGGGGTGTCACCACTGTGAATCCAGCACTGGCTACATCCCTCTGTAGCTATTCTGCTTATTTTGATTGCATCAGCTGTATTATTTCTGTAAGACAGCTTATCAAAGCTTGGCTGCATTTGGTCTGCTTAGTTTTTTTTTCCAAGTGGAATTCCAGTTTGAAAATTATTCCTGGTGGATGGTCCCAGGCTCCTACATAAAAGTGATATAATATTGACAGCTGGTCATTTTTAGCCTCCCAGTAAAAACTATTTCAATCAATCAATTAACCAATCAAATTGTAACTAGCTAGCCCCAAGTGCTAACATGGAAAGTGTACCTACGCCTTCCTGCTAATCAACAGGATTTTCATTTTATTGCAGTCAAAATGAGTTCACAGGCTTCTCCATTGAAACTCAAGTTATATAAGGTCCATCTTTTGCTGAGGAATGAAAAGAAGGATGTTGAGGGGGCATTCACATCCTCAGTGGTCAAACACAGCCTCCTTCTAAAAGAATGTCAGAAAAGGGGTGAAAATACCTGGCAAGTACTAGTGAAGAGGGAAGGCAATATATAAGTTTTCGTTTGTTGCAGACAAGTGGAGGCAAAGCTGAACACATATTAAAAGCATCTGTAAGATATAAATTATGTATTTCTTTATGCTGATCACATATCTTCCATAAACTATTATGCTTGATGAGAAGGGGTCTTAAATGAAGGGTAGATTATATGTTCACATTCACAGACAAACTGCATGGCTGATAATTCATTATGACAACAAAACTGCAGTTTTTACTAAAACCTTTTATGCAAGCCCTGCTTGAATCTCTCTTTGAAAGTGTAGTTTTGTGTGTGTACTCTGGGACCTTGTGTTGTGCCATTAACTAAAATAATTTCCTGTATCCAGACAGGTGCTGAAAGGATTGGCACTGGGTCAGTTCTTAAAAGTTCATTTGCAATCTGTAGGAATATTTTTTGTCTAGTGCATTTATAGACATTGTTTTAGTTAATACTCAGGTAAATAGAACATTAATTGAGTTTTCAGGTCCTGTAATTGTATACTGAAACATGCTGATCTCTTCAAAAGTAGATTAAATAATGTGTGAAAATAAGAAGATAGTAGGACATACACCAATATGTATGGTGCTTATGCACAGTGTATTTAGAGAACTAAACAGGAGATGATAGGACTCTAAGAAACTCACAAGGTAACTTAAATTACTGTGGATCAGCCATTAGAATTTGCCTCACACTAGGTGGGCTCTGGAGCCCTGAGTAAATTTTTACCTAATAACTGGGAGGATGGGGGATGGGGGAGGGACAGAAATGTTGCTTGTACACAATATAAACTCATTGGATTTAGTTTTGCCTTTATTACTTCCCATATTCCAGGTTTGGTTTGGAAGAGCAGTGGGGCTGGAAGGAAGTTTTGAAGCCAGATGAACCTGAAGATCTTGGGGGTTTTTCTTCCTGCAACGTGGGCTAGATCTGAAAGTGTGGAAGAAAATGGTGCCTGGAATTGAAGGTGAGTGTCACAACCATATTGACCTGTGCCATGCAGGGACTGGACCCTTGCTTCACCCTCTTGGTAGTCTTTAACATGAGCTATAACTCCATGTGGGCAAGTAGGGTCCCAGCTCTGCCATACATAACAAAAGGCAGAAGAGCCCCCATCAGTAACCCTGCAATCCAGAAGCAGCAATGATTCTAGCTGGATTTTGAGGCTGTAAACCATTTCCAAGTCTTGGCAGGTGATGAGAAAGAAGCATATCTCACCTGAGACAAACGACAATCTCAGTCTGTTCCTTAGGTCCTTTGGCTCCTGTGAGGAAACTGGGATGGCTCATTTTGGGACGAATCTGTGATAAATCAATTTTTTCCTAGTTTTTACTCAGATTCTGTAGATAGTCAGGTGACATAAAAACAATTGCATTCTATGTGCTGATTTCTGTGACAGTAAAGTGACTGAAAATCATTAGCAAATAGCACTCTCCCCAGATATGCTGCATCTTCCCCTTCAGATTTTCCACACTACTAAAATCCAAGCATGATCCAGGTAAATCAGTGGAGATGTGGCATTGTCTTTAGCACAGACTGTGTTGGCTCTGTGGGCATCTGTGTGTGTACAGGTGAGGAAAGGAGTTTCTGTCTGGATATCTGCAGAAAAATTGGGTATTCTTCAAGATCCCCTTCCAACTCAAACTATTCTATGGTTATCCTTGACCCTGGGTAAGTTTCAAGTTGGCAACCACCAGGAAAAACCAAGAGAATGGTGTCAGCTGAAACTCTTGGCTAATGTTAAAAACAGGGGTTTAGTGCAGTGCTGAGTAGGTTGAAGGATATTTGAGTATCATTCACTCTGCCTATCTAGTGGGAGAGGAGAAATCATGTGGGGTGGGACCCACCTGATTTTCTCATCTATATTGAAAAAAATCATCAGAGCAAAAACTGTTTCACAATAAACTATATTGTTTACATAATGCAGAGTGGTTCAGTGGAAGGCTGAAGGCTATTCCAGCAGTATGTATGTCAGGTCCTGAACACCCACAATGAGAATGGGAATGAATTTTGAGGGACTCTTGCTCCTAAATGGCAAGCTGCTTTTGCTGCCCATACTTTGTGCTTAGGATACTGAATATGGCTCCAGCCAAAAAGAGATATCAGAAAGACACCTCTATACCAAAGAGGTAAATGAAAGAGATTTGAGAAAGAAGTAAGAACATAAATCTAAATCTACCAGTAAAATCGAATTCAAATTTTGGAACAAGGTGATCTCCATTTTTACCAACAGTTTTTCACACAGAACAGCTGAATCCACTTTTACTGGTGAAAATAGTTGGATATTGGTATGTATGTATTTCACTCAGAAAATCCCACATGTCAACAGATCACAGAAAAGTCATATTAGTATTGATGTGAAATCAAATGGTCATGCTTGGATCAATACCTTATAATAGTATTATGATGTTTTGGGAATACGAAATGCAAATTAGCAGTGATTGAAATAGCATTTTCATCTTATATTTTAAATAATGTGTTTTCTGCATTTTGCACGTCATTACATCTTCGGCACACTCCCCCACATATCTACAAAGGCTTTGAATGTATATCTAATAGTATATAATGAGGTATGAATTTTGCCATTGGGCAGCTGTGATTTGCCTGTAAGACTGTGAAAACTGTAGCGAAAATGATGAGGTCAAGAAGAATTTTCTTGAAGAAGGCCTTGTTAGCTACTGAATGAAGTTCTTTGTATTTGAACCAAAGAGAAATTTTGGCAATTATTACAGTCATGGAATGAGCAAAACTTTTTGTTCCTCCTCATTTCATATAATATGCATCTTTTATATTACACTGAGATGCAAGACACGTCTCTCATGATTACTTCTTTATTTATGCCAACCAAAGTCATTCAATCATGATGATAAACAGTCTTTTAAATTCATAACTATTTGCAATTTTGACACTTTCCTTTTAATTTGTTGTTTCGATTTTAGATTGCTATTCAGTAATTGTGGGACAATGTGCATTAAAGTATTTTTACTCAGATTTGTCCTTTGGTCTAAATGATTGCACAGTATTTTCCAATCAATATAACTGTTCCATATTTGAATGAGATAGTACCTGTGTATTTAATGTTATTTGGTGTGCTGAACTTTTGCACTTGCTATGTTCACCCGGGACACAAAGTTGCTTTGTATTTCTTCTATACCGTAAGTAAGATCACTGACAATTTCAAAATATCTTCCATTATTCCACATCCCATATTTTTCAGTGCTCTAGCAGGATGACAAAAGAAGGTGCAAGAAGATTCTTGAGGAGTGTTTGGATGACAATGATCCAACAATGAGAATAAGCATCTTTAGCTGTCAAGACCTATGTTGCTGGTGAAATGAGAAAAGAGACAGAAAGAGTAATTTTGAAGAAAAAGTTAAGGCAGAACAAAAGGTATGCCGCAGAGAACTGTGTGCTCAGACATCTCTTGGAAATCATGTATGCAGGGAAAAAGAAACAAGGAGGCAGCAGAGGGCAGAAGAACAAATTGCTAAAGGGATGAAAACCAGTGAAAGACATTAAGAGGATGCTGCATTCAAAAATGGTCTGAGGAAGAAGTATCAGTGGAAAAATAAATTCTCTCTCATATAAGAGCTGAGCTTAGAACTCAAATGCCTTCTTCACTCTGTAAACAGTGAAGAAGCTGGTGGATTTGCTGTAGAAAAAGGATGGTGTGCTGAAGTTCATGGTGCAGAAGTACATACATCTGCATGAACTCTGAATGGATTTCTTCTTTCTGTCATAGAAATAGCTAAAATTTGATAAATGCAATTTGAGTGTATGCATGTGACACCTGTCTCAGTTGCACATTTAAGGCATGCTCCTTCATTAATGGAACATCATCTGCACCTTCTAAAGATCCTTAACATCTCTCTGGGCTGTCTCTCACTCTTGCAGTATCTGCTTCCTCCCAGTTCTTTGGGGACTCTCAGGAATGAATCAGAGCCTCACAAAACCCATCTTTCCCAGACACCATAAGGAAAAGTGATGCCATCCTCTGCCATTCTCTTTCTCCATGCTACTGCTCTGGTGTGTTGTACCTGGCCGTTATGTACACCACAAAAGGGGTTTTTATTTCTTTCCATACTTTCCTTAACTGAGAGCTACTGTGCACAATTGAGAATCGTATTTGAAAGTATAAAGTTAGGTGTAAAAATTTCTTTTATGTTTTCCATAAAAGCTATTCCACAACATTAAGTTGCACCGTATTGCTTTTGCATCTTGTCAGCTGCTTCTGACTTAATCTTATGATACATAGACAAATACAACCTTTGTACTGTAAATAATTGTACATAAGACCCTCAGAAAAACCAACAACTACATATTCTAACATCCTGTTTAAAAGCAACCAAAATATTTAAGAAAAGTAACGTACAATTGGCTGGAACCTGCTTTATAAAGCAGGATAAATATTACTTCTTTTGTTTGTAAGGCTCAAGTGACATTTTTAAGGCTAGAGTTAACCATCTGAAACATTTCGCTTTCCAAAATGGAGGCCTTTTTCCCTAGCTTTAAAATCCTCCAAACATCCAAACATTTAAAGTTTTTTTTTCTAGTAAGGAGTCATTTATATTTATAAATTTATATTGCCAGTTTCAAAAAAATATGGATTTGAATATGTTTATGTCTAATAAGCAGCCAAGTATCACTAAGCTCTGATCAAAACTTAGAGTTTAAAATTCATTTTTGAATGGAGGAGAAAGCTGCTAAGCTAGATGTTACTGGGAAAGGGCCATGATTTCTTGGATGCATCAATATACTCTTTGGTAAAAAACACCCAAAATTAATAAATTTAATTTGTGTTTCTTCAGAAAAGGCACAACCTACCTAAGCATTTGCTTTCATTGCCTTCCATGTAATAAGTTCTTGTTACTTTGCACACCCTCAGATTTAAATGCATGTGAGAGAAAACCTTTTGAAATGCCAGTTCTGGAAGTTAGGCTCTCTCAGAGGTGCTCTGGTGCCTGGTGAGGAGGCAGGAGCAGTTTTGGGACAGATCAAGAGGAAGGCATAGCTGTGCTTTTGCCTCTGGCCCGAGTGGAGCCCTGGGTTCGGGTGTTTCTAACCCAAAGTGGGCAGTCTGTGTCTCCAAGGTACAGCAGGTTTTGTGCCCAGTTTTGCAGACCCTGCACACAGGCTTCTATAGGAATTGCATGGATGGGATCTCTACAGAGGGGTGCCTTTCTCCAGCGACAAGATTTCCCTTTCCATTACATTGCTGTAAGCCAAACAAATGTAAAGAATTCCCAGGGGTGATGATTCAAACAAGGTTTCACCCTTGCTGACAACTGCTGGAAAGCTGTGACTCAATACTTCTTTGCCCATGAGCTATGAAATGGCTATTTCCATAATACCATTGCACTAACTGTTCCTCCTCTGAGTTACTACAATGACAATGAATCCCTATAAGCCAGGGATGGCCAGTAATGAAGAATAAATAGCTTTTTGATAGAAGGACAGACAGGGTTACTAATGGCAGCTTCAATGGCTGGAATTGGGCATCATTGATAATACTGCCTAAATTTAATTACTTCGTTTTGTGACACACAGTATCCCCCTTGTCTCAGCTTAATGGTTTTGACTTGCTATTGTGAGGAGAAGAGTTTCTGCCTGGAAAGGGAAGAAAGGTGATTTTGAAGTTATAAAAGAATGTGAATTATTTTTCTGATATTTATAGCAGAATACAAACATAATAGAACATATAGTATCTTTCTGCTATTTGAAGCACTCACAGCATAATCATTGTATTTCCTGAGCTTGCTTTCAAAGGAGATTGCCCAACAGTTGCACTAAATAATCCAATAGCTACTCCAGAAAATGTCTATTTTTATTTATGTTCAATGAGGACTATGATCATGTGTAGTTTTAAGTCATGAACTCCTAACCACACTGTGAAACCATGAGAACAGAAAGCCCAGGCTACTACATTAAAGCTATTTGACACCCAGCAGAGAAAACCAGTGTGTTCCATTTTAATAATGGAAGAAAATTTTTATCCCTAACAAGAAAGAGAAAGTAATGTTATGAACCTAATGAATTAATGCAAAGAATTTTTATCCCAACAGACATTTTTCGTAAATATTTTTCATACTTTCATTCTAAATTGGACCACTAAATGTTTTAGACAAATAATTTTTTTGCTTAATTTTATATTCTCTTTTACTAGACTGATTTCATTTTCAGAAAGACATATGCCAAATTTATCTAGTTTTAACATCAGGATATCATCTGAAGATTAAGGTAAGAGATATATTTATGAATAGGTGGTGTCTATTTTTGTTTTCAATTCTCCCTACTTACTGTTGTTGCTATCATTATCATAGCATCTGTAAGGCTGCAGAATGTGGCATTTTAAAGATATGTTTGCTAGTGGCTTTTTCAATTTCTGTTTAACTGAAATGTTTCCTACTTCGTTCACCTACCCTTACAATTTACATTAGTCAACACTCCATCAATAAAACCATCAAAATGATCTACTACATTGTAGACAAAAGTTATTGTGTCAAGTTGACACTAATCAGTTAATTCCAGTAAACCTTCAGATAAACAAAAGCTTGTTGTCTATTACTGATGTGTGTGATTAGCCCCCTGTATGTCCTATAGCTATGCACATCTATAGAGATGTATCTGGCAGACACTTGGCCTGAGGGCTCTATATGTAAACCAGGACAGGATCTATAGTTAATGATGTTGACCCTGACTCCCTCAACAGAGATTGGATTCAGTCCTCATAACATCCCGACAGCTGATATGTATACTGTGCTAATAATATTATCAATTACTTATGCTACTGTGATTCCCAGTGTGCAAAGCTCATAAAAGGTTCTTTCACGTCGCTTTTTTTCTCCATCCCTGCTATCCTACTGATCGCGTGCTAGCTGGGTATTTTTCATTCTGAAGCCCATTTATTTCATTACTGTAGCAAAGGTAGCAAGGATGTCATGTCCTGCGTTCTGGGTAACATGGTAATTATTTCAGTTTTTTCTTTCACATTTCCTTTATTCCAGAAAAGATGGACTGGGTATCTATTTACAGCTCCTGTGACTTTAGTCTAGAAGGTCTGTAAAAGCAGCCAGTGATCTAAGAGGTCTCTAAGTGTATGTGTTCAACTGGAGCAGCTTCAGAAGCCTTGCATTTGCTTAAAACCAGATCTGTGTGTCGTTGTTCTCAGCTGGAGCAGTCAAAGCTCAGTGATCTGAAGTATGTAGATACTTCCAAAAGCTCAGTCCCAACAATGCAAGTGCTGGTGTCATCTCTGTCACTGCAGAGCATTTCTGCCTTGCCCAGTACATGAGATTGGTAGTGATGGTCTGTGTATAGTAAAGATCAGAGATTTTGGTCATTTTTAACCCTGAACAACACCCTGGCTATGCTATAAACATTATCGTGTTGCTCTTAAGATAAGTTTTGCAATAATACCAGAATTTATTTAATTTTTAAAATTTTGTGCTAAAGCAAGCAAGCTGATTACCTAAGGCCCTACACACTACTATGAATTTTGCACGCTGCATGTGCATGCACAGTAAATCCTCTAGACTGTGCTTTCTGAGGCAGGGCCCTACCCTTCTGTGTGTTTACCAAGCATGCAGTCCCTCTGCTGTGCTTGTAGGGAGAGCAGGTTCCTGGGGGGTGAGGGAAGGCTTTATGCCCTGGCTCAGCCTTCCTCTGTCTGCTCTGCCTGCCCTCACTGAGGCTCCTCTGGCTCTCGGTGCCCTCGGGTGCCTCGCTCTGCGCTGGGCGCAAGCTGCCAGCAGGCCAGTGCTCCCTTCCAGCAGCCAGGCAGCAACTGAGCTGTGCTCCTGTGCACTGAGCAGCTCTGGTTGAAATGATGACAGGGACCACTGTTAAAAATTAAATTCTGCCTTATTTTTTGTGCAGTTCTTGTGAGTCACATTCGCGAATAGTAGCGAGAGATTTAATGATCGCGTATTTTTTATCTTATTTCACTTCGGTCGATGCCAATTTTTTTCTGTTACTGTCGACTTAGAGCTCAAAGTAATTTAGTAATTGATTCTAAGCACAGCAGTTCACCAATGGCAGCCCTCTGTTCAGGGGAATATCTTTGCTAATTTTATCCATCAGAATGAGATTACCATGCTAATCTCCCCCAGCCCTGGTACCTTGGTCTGTTGGGACACACTGATGCAAATGATGTTATTAAACACAAACCCTTCACCCGAGACAGGAGAAAAATGACAGCAGGAGAAATGAGCAAATCAGAATTTGTTACAAGGATTTCCAAGGCTGAGCTGGCATTGCATATGTGTGTCCTCTTTGTCACCCCTGAACCCTCCCAGGTCTAACATTCCTGTTTTTGAAACAATCTATGCTTGCTTGTTTGTTTATTTATTAATTTTTATTTTCTCCCTAGAAAGATTTGGCTACCTTCACGTATTCTTATCTTGTAAGCTGTAGCAGCCATGACTGTTGTAAGAGAAGGGTTTTTTATCTGCAAAAGCCTACCTGCAGCCCATATCAATTAGTAAGGTCTATCAGCATTTCAAATCTCTTTTCTCTTAGATTAGAAAGGATGCACTGCATGTGGCAGCTCTGAGTGACAGTGCTGTAATCCCCTCTATCTTAATCATGGGTGCTTTTGAGAGGACCACTCTGTTCTTGGCCATTCAGGAGAAAAAGAGCCTTCAGTTAAGGTTTTTCATCTGCTACTTTTTCTGTCCTGTTTTGGAATATGTCCATCAGCTTGGTAGCTCCATCCTGCAAAGGCTGGAGATCTCTGGCACGAGTCCTGCAAAGCACTAAAGCGTATGCTTAACTTGCAGGGGCCGCGCCGAGCTCCGGCTGCAGCTCCCTCTGCACTGCATAATGGAACCTGCTGATAACTGGGGCCCATCTAGCCCTGCCTGATCTCAGATCCACTTTCAATCAATAAGAAGCCTTTTAAAATCAGGCCAAATTTGACCCTGAAAAGCAGTTTTGGCCCATCTGTAATTTAGATCAGTTCCATTCCAAGCGCAGACTGTTAAGCAAATGTTGCTGAAAAAATAGTGCAGAAAGACCAGCATCTCTTTGGACAACATATTTCACTAATTCTTGGTCTTCATGATATTTTAATATTTATTTGTTATTTTTCCTTAGGAAAGAAAACAGAACATTTCCCCAAGTCATGACTCGAAAAATCCAGAAAACACAAGGATCTTATATGGTCTTCTTAAGATCTTAAACTTTGTGCTTGGGTAATTAAAAAAACAATGTTCAGAACTTCTCTCTTGCCCTAACACATCATTTCATTACAAGAATCTCTATGAATGACAGAAAGTAATTTGTTTAATTGCATTAACATTTTTATTATTAATCCACAACAGAACCATGTATGTTTACTTGTATTCCACCTTTTCATTACTTAATTATATTTTTTTTTCTTTTGTTTAATTTTTTTCTTTTGTAAACAGCTTTAAAACAGTCAAAAATGAAGCTAGGCTTTCATAAAAGAAAAAATACAAATACACATAGCTGCAAAAGAGATTAAGTAGTCTAAATTAATGTACTGAATGTAATTTCTGGCTTGTATTTGAGAAGAGAAAGGAAAAATGTCTCTAAATACTCCATCAAAGTTTAAAAATGCAAGCATGGTTGTGCTCAGAAGAGTTACATTCTCAAGGGCGATTATCTGAAAGTTTAAATTCTCAAGGGTGAATTAGGAGAAGCACTTGTGGGCAGAGTATGTCACCGTCTACTTTTATCAAGCCAATATTTTTGATAGACATATATATTGTGTTGGCAGTTTAGAGAGTTCACCAAACACCCCAGTTCCTGAGAAAAGCTCAGATCTGGAAATTTACTTAGAACTGCTGTTTTCAGTGCAGCAGAGTCAGAGGTCTGTGGTGGGGCAGCACAGCTGCCCTGGGGGCCAGGTGCTGCTCCCCGTGCTCCCCCTGCGCTGCTGGAGCAACGTCCTGAGCATCCCTGCACAGCAACATCAGCAGAAGGGTCAGCAAGGGGGGCTCTGCCTGCCACTGAGACAGTCATCCTCCTCATGAGCCCCACAGAGAGAACTTCATCTGCAGACAAGCACTGTCCAATATCTCACTTAGTCCCTTGTTATTTGTGGGTGAGCATTAAATATTTTTTGAGGTTGAAGATTTTGTCTCATGCAAAATAAAGTGCTGTTTCAAATATTTGATAAGTATTTCTGAAGCAAGCATCTGAGAAGAGAAAATACAGGACATTTTGCAAATGGCCAGAGCACTCACTTCAGGCTGCCTTCTTGGTTCATTGACACTGCAGAACTGAAATAAATACCTGATCATTCAGATAATTGATGTAGTACTTTCTATACTTGTAAACTGGTACACAGCACTCCCCTCCCACTTTAGGAACCCCTTAGCAGCAGTATAGAAAAACCAGCTGGGCTATGCTTTTCTTGCTCAGCAGAAGATACAGTTGGTCACAGTCAGAAAAAGGGCAAGATCCGGGGTTATCAAACAGCAAATGGGCTCAGGTGATTTCCAAGTGGAAAACAGCTAAGCTGCATTTAGCCAAGTGCTAGCATTTGGCATGTAGGATGTAGAGTTCTTGGATGTGGCTGCTTGCATGGTCATGCTGCATCTGCACGCCTGCATTTTCCTCCAGCCCCTTGCCAGGCCGTTCTGGGGGAATGGGAACTGCCTGGACCCTGCCAGGGAATGGGGTCTGGCTCTGCCTGGGCTATCACTTCTCAGGGTCCACTCAGGCTTCCCTCACCTCTCCTCCTCACATGTAGTTGTCTGCTTCCTGAGAAAGGGCAGAATCCAGGTCTCTTCAGCCACCTCAAGTCCCCACTGGCAAGCAAGCAACAGTCAGGAACAGAAAGGGGAATTTATTCTGCTGTGGTAGACACCAAGACATTTGGTAGATATGCATGAAAACAGTGACCAAGACAACCCAGTGTGCTCACAAAGTTCATCTGAATGTCAGAGCAGGTCCTGGCTGCTGTATGGTTTTCTACCTGGGCATTGTTCGACTATAGTAGCTGGGAATTCCTGTTGTGGGGCTCCCCTGACATTGTCCCTTCTCTTTGCTCATGGTCCTTACTTGCATGTACTCTTGGGCTCCCTTGGATGACAAACTGATCCTCAAAGCACACTCTGGTGTTTTGCTGGCCTTTTTTCCTCCTGTTCTTGTCTCTGAAGGGCATAGTTTTTCTCTGGTCATGTGCCCAGGAAAGTGCTCTCCCTTATCAAGAAGTCTGATTTTTCTTGATGGCTGATTTGTAAAGCAAATGCAGTCAAAACTCTCCTCATTTTTCCCTGGCCAGTCTGGGCTTCACTCTTCCCTGAGTATCCTTTAATAGCCACCAGCATTTAGCATTAAACAAGTCTTTTGCTTGATGGGTATATCTGTTTGCCTGTGATGTCACATTATTTTATGCAGCAAGAAGCAGGATTTCCACAAGTGCCATAAAAACTGGACAGATTTCAGTTAATCCCTGGCACTGCACAGAAAGCTCACATGCATGTAAAGATGTCAGGGGAAAATATGAAAATAAACTGTGCCGGACTTTCCATCATCTGAATAATTGGCCTGCAGAGTATTCTGCTGCTTCCAATGTCATATATTTCTACATAACTCACAGAGGACCAAATACTAAGTGTAATGGGGGGATGTTACCCCTGTATCATCCATTCATTCATAAAAAGATGAAAGGGACATCAGAAGAAAGACAAGGGTTTTTTTTTTTTTTTCATGTGGCAATAAAACCAAAATTTCAATGTTTTTGAAATATTTTTCAATATTTCAAAAATATTGAAATTCCTGCTGTACAAAAAGAAGAAGAGTGCTGAAATAGGTACATGTATATTGATAGCTGATGCAGAGGCTATCAGCTGTCTTCTGAGGGACCAGGACACGTGAAGGTTGGGGTTTGGTGTGGGGCTTTGGAGATGGGACTCTCCCTGTCCCCTTCCATGATGTCCTGGCAGAATCTTTAGGCTTGAGGTGATGCAGTTATTTGGGTGAAATCTTCAGGCAAAGGGGTCTGGCACAGTGCAGCTCCAAACAGGGCCCAGACAAGTCTGAAATGCTGTTCTCACTGCAAGAGCTGAAATGTGTTCCCACAGCTTGGCCAAGCATTTCCCACAAAGGACAAGTGATAAATCTGGGCACACACAAGCCCAAATCAAAACCCCTGCAGTACATGCTCTGATTTTCTCTCCCCCACCAGGGAAGAGCTGTGTGCCCACGGAAATAGGGCAGCTGATTTCCTACACTGCATGAACATAACTGCACTTGAGGCTTACCTTGAAACTCTGTGTGCATTCGTTGATAACCCCATTATGAAATTCAAGAGACCTAATGCAATTGTGTCTAGGAAGATTTACTTGTTAAAAGGAAAACAACTTTCACATAAATAATTTACTACAACAGAAAAATTATCCTCTGTGCTATCATCCTTGCATTGAAACTAATCGAAGGGAGTTATTTTTAAATTGCTTGGAAGTGTACTGCTCTCATTTCATTGTCAATAAATATGCTCTGTTTCAGCACAATGCTTCACTAAATGCATCTGAATTTTCAAGGGGGAGCAGAATGGATCAGAATTTTTTTAAAATGCAGAAAGAAAAAGTTCCTACAGTAAAATTGTAAAGTGGAAAATTCACAACTCCTTTAATAACCTGAAGATGGGGATTAGTTCCTGTATTGATCCAGGTCCAGCATCTGATTTGCCATTGAAGTTTTGCAATTGACCTCAGAGGGAAAAAATCTTTAATCCTCTGCTACAACGAATTTGTCTAAATCCGGAAAAAAAAAAATCAGAATTCAACCTCAATGAGCAACATTCAGAATTATAATAGATTTATGAAAGGATTTGTTTGATTCTTGATCTAACTACAACCAATGACTAATTTTTTTATTACTATTTCTCTTGATTTCAGGGGTCAGCAATAACACTGAGTATCCACACCTGACACTAAGATAAAATCTATATACAGTTAAAATTAAAAGTTAGAAATAATCACAATTTTTATTTAAATAAAATTTCTGGGGAGACAAGTGAACAAGTCTTTATTGTTTTTCTCCATCATTTTTGACAAAAGCTACCAAGTGAACAATTCTGATTTCCAAAAACCCTGATATTTTTTCATGAGAAAATATATAAATGCATGGAGAATTTGTTGGTGTGTATTTTGATTGAAGTGTCTCTTTTTAATGACCACAGTTTGTGTTATTGGAAAAGGCTCCTAGAAAATGCTTACTATTAGCCTGAAATCTCTCAGAAATACTGACTTGAATTTTTTTAACAAGTGTGTGGTTCCAAGTATTCAACAATAAGTGCTTGTCCTAGCATAAATATTTTTGGGAGATTCATGCATATTCAGTTGCTGTAAAAGGGCACTAAACACAGGTTTGTGTAAGAACTGCAGTATGTATCAGCATAAGAAGAATTTTTGCTTCCAGTTTTCACTCTCTCCCGCTCTTTCTGCAATCCCTCCAGGAGGTGTTTTATACAGCTGTGCTCTCCCTGAGCATGGTTTAACCACCATGGAACAGACTTCAACTCTCATAACTGTTAAATGTAGACAGACTGATTCAGTTTTAGCCAAAGTCCCAGAAAGGTGTCAAAGAAATCATGTCACCTCTTGTACCTGGATGTCCCTGCTTCCCAGGAAGTCACCTTCAGGAAGGTGACACGCCATCTCGGCGTCTCTCATTGTCCCTCTGTGTCACGGCTTGGATCTTCACGCTGTTAAAAACCAACCTGCTAATTTCCATGCACAATCTAATAAATGCAGAGGAGTCAGTGTGGAACAGTCTCATTCACAGCTGGTTATTTTGTGTTTCTGCAATTAGTGTAGCACATGCAATTACTGCTGTCGATACTCTTCGGCTGAATCTACCTAACAACTCCTCACTCTGCCAGAGCCACATCCCATCTTCCCCCAGTTTACCTCTCCCTCTTCCCCCTGTGCTACCATGAGCTTCTTTCTTTCTTTCTAAGAAGGCATAGTGTCTGACTAATAATTTTTCCAGTGCTGGACATTGGCAAGGTATTTCTTTTGACATGGATTCTCCAGTGTGAATTCAAGCTAAAGCCTTTCTCTAAGAGGTGGGGATAATTTGGGCTATCTACCTGTCCATTTTCATGCAATGTGTGGAAACATAATTACTTCTGAGTCTGTTATTGATCACACTTGGTTGAAATCAGGCAAGGGTCTCAGAAGTTATTATAGAAAAGATAAAAAAGAACCCAGATGGACATGCCAGCAGCATTACTGCAATAAACTTTGTTTCTTCAGGAAGCCAGGCAGAAAAGTTATTCTTCCACAGGGTGTAATTTTGTGTAGACAGAGAACACAAATGCATAAAAATGACAAATAACACTAAGGCTCTGCTGTCATGAGGAAGAAATTCCAGTGCGCTGTTCGAGACCATTCTCCCTCAACATTATCGTTCCTCCTCAGCATGCATAAGGACAGCATTATTAGTATGTGCATGAGCTGTCAGGGCAAAACATCTGGTGTAAGGCAACCAGTTTGACTTCCACAGCTGCTGCAATCTGTTTCTAAAACAATCTTGATAACCCCATGAAAAATCAGCCCAGTGTATGGGTGATATTCCCATGCCAGGAGGATGCTGTGCTGCAAGCCAGGGTTCCCACCACTGTGCAGGACTGTAGGCTTTTTCTCTCCATAGCTTTTGACCCATGTTTTCTGCAAAATATGGCCACTGATGTCAAAGTTTGCTGTAGAGATTCTACTGAAATAAAAATACATCAGATGTTCTAAAAATGCATGACCTTGTAACATTTAGAATTATTTTTTAATTAATCTGTGTGAGAACATAGTGATGACAGCGCTGGCTGCTGGCAGCTCCTGATTACCCCACCACACCTGGTGGGTAATGGCCATGCCTTTATTCAGGCTGCACATGATAGGATGCATTGATGTCAGCTTGTTGGTCAGGCAGGAGCTGCTTCCCAGCTGCTTCAGACTCCTCTGGCTCTCTTACAAGGAAATTTGATTTTTCACAGCACCCAAGTACAAGCATAGTTGCTAGATTATCAGGACAGACTCTCATTTGTGGATGAGCAGTAGGACTGCTCCACAGGCTTGAGGAAGCTGCCTGCAGGTCTGGTCCCATTACATCCATGAACCTTTTCATTCACCCAGGTTACACTCACATTTAATGCACCATGCATTACACAGAACTTGGGGGTTTTACATTTTCATTTCTTGGCAGATGCAGGCCCCTCACCATCTTACTTGCTGTCACTGCTGTACTCAAGTCAGCAGATGACACATCTCCTGCATTAAAAAGAAAAGCAAGGGAGTGTCTGCCTTGAGGAGGATAACCAGGAGCAGGGAGAACTTGCAGCGTTATTGTTGCATCAGTGCATTCCCTCTTGTCTAGGAGAATTACTCTCTGTAGCTGAGAGGTAATTTAACTCTCAGGCTCATTCACCTCTTGGCCTCTGCGTTGTTGTTGTGAATATAATGGCTGTGGGTGCGGGAGGGAACGGGGCATGATAGGAGTGTGTGGCCATCAGGGGCAAGGATGAGTCCCCAAAGCACTTCACCCTGCTGTGGTGACACCCAGAGTGACTTTTTGTCCACTACTGGCCTGTCTGAATCAGAATTGGCAGGGAAGGGGTGAAAGGACATGGATCCTGTTCCCAATTCTCTGAGTCATCCAGTTCCCTGAAAGGTATTTTGAAATGCAAAGTACAGTTCTCTATCTTTGCTGCAGCTGCATTTTTAAAACACAACATAGCTAAACTATCCAAATCCACAAGTTAAAAATAAGTGTGAAGTCCCAGTCTCCCACAGCCTGACTCCAAAATTACTGAAAAAATACCAACTTTGGTTAAAAAGTGGCAGTGAACTAAAACAGGATACCCATGGTCCAAAAGGGCTCTGCTGCTCTGACCATTGCTGACAGCTTCTCCATTGTTCCAGCCAAGTCATGGACATAATGGGCTGTTCAGCTTGGAGTTTTTTGTTATACTCAGTGTTTGTGGTTTTATTTGAGGTTTTTTGACCTGCTTTGGAGTTATCAGGAAACAGTGGATTCACAGTGTTACTGATGCCAGTGGCTGGGAAGGGCAGGTTGGTTCCTGGGAGTATCCCATCTGACAATGCTGCTCCCCTCAGAAATGGGGTGAGTGAGCCCTGAAGGGAGCTCCTGACCAAGGTCTTTCTGCCATGGAGGAGAGTCACAAAGCTGCACATCCAAAGTGTGCCTTGTCTTGGTTTTGGCATGTCGAAGAACCCGAAGAGTGGCAAGAAATTTGTGGACAAATCCCAGATAATACGGAAGTGGACTGGATTTGGACAGTGAATTTAAAGTGCTAAAAAACCCTGCAAAAAGCTTCAGTTTGGGCACTGATATTTAGCAATTTTAACTTCAGTCTCAGTTGTCATTTGCAAATAGGAACAATGATATCATCCGAGGGATTTTTTAGATATGGCAAAGAAATCCATGGGTATTTTTTAAGCACTGAGGTACTGAGATTAAAGCTGTATAAAAGCAATCACAAAGAAACAAAGACCTTCAGTTCAGATTTTGAACAACATGTGGTAAATAATTCTTGGGGATTAAGATAGATAAACCAGCAAATTTTTAGTAAGTATTTATTTTGTCCATTGCAAGAAACCTTTGGAGAAAACCTGCATGATTGATTAGGTAAAAAAAAATAACAAAACACTCTCTTGGTCTCTCTCTTGATTTAAGATTTTGTTTACAGTTGCACAGGCAGTTTTTATGTAAGTATTTAAGTGTTTGCTTTTGTTACCTCACCATTACTGCAACTTAATTTTCTGAGTAGAATATATATGTACCCTCCCTTTAACTGCTGCTTTCCCATAATTTATTTAAGAAAACATTTGAATTGCTTTAGATGTCTTGTGAAGTTAATTAAATAAATTTAGGGATAATTAAATGTCAAAAAACATGATATAAACTTGTTGATGTCAACCAGAATGTTTAAAAATTATGACAATGATAGGTAAATTTGACATATGTCAGTATTTTTCCATAAGTTTATGTACTAGATAACCACGCCTGTTTTCTTTTCCAGCCTTCCCTCTCCATATGATTCAGGTTTATTTTATTCTCTAGCTCGACTACATTAAATATAATGTTGTTTTTTACAGCAAAATTATCTTCTAATCATGTGTCTCAAAATACCCCTGTCAAACTCCGTTTGATATTAACATTTATAACAATATAAATTATTGACTTGGGCTAATTAAAATATATCATTAAGACCATATTTTTCCTATATTAAAAAATTGATTGCATTTTACATCTCCCTTGCTTTTGTTAGAACAGCCCCACTGCAAGTTGCTGTATACCAGCCTGTTGTCTATGTCTCTGCACATTGACCTTTGTTGTAAGATCTGCTATAGACATCACAAACTCTCACATCAATTTACTACAATTGGATGTGGCATCTTCCAGCTAATTTGATTTAGGAAGAAATGCACCTGGCTCTGTTTTTTCCCTATAGAATGTTGAGGGAGTTCAGAGTCCTCCCAGATGCCATCTATCTGAGTAGCCCATGTGTTTTTCAAGGTCTAAGCAGTTTGTCTTCATCTTCCAAAATGTATGCCATTACAGTGGGAGAGTAGTTAAATTATTTAATGCAAAAATAAACTTGAACATTAGGTGCAAAATGTGTACATGCATAAACATACATAAATATGCATGTGTATATATGTATAAAGTGTGTATGTTTTAAAGTATATGTAAAATATATAATGTATATATACATATGTTCATATATATACTCGTATGTATGCATATAAAATGAAAATATGTCCCTATGTCACAAAAAGTATTTAATATTTTGATTTATTTACAAATCTGCCTTTTTTTTGGTTTTTAACATTAGGTCATTACTGGGCCTCTTTGCAAGAAGAAAATAAATATTTCAGGATTTGTGAAACTTTCCAGATACTGATTTGGATCATGTGGATGAAGCAGGTTATGAAGATCAATCCTATTGCAGTGACAGAAACATACAAGAATGAACCACAGACTTCTGCATTCTCCTTCATTTCTTAGGTCCAAAAGTAAAACCATGATTTAATGCATATACATGAGCCTTCTTACTACGTAAGAACCTTGAGCAACCAAACAAATTAAATAACTGGGTATAGAGTTGCAAAAAGCTCTGGTGATTAAAATGAGTCTGGACAGTACAATGGACAAGTTTGGTGTGATGCTATGGGAGCAGGAGTTGGCCTGAGCAGAGCCAGCAGAGGATGGTCTGCACTGAGCACTACCCCAGATGTTTCCATTGTATTATTTTTTTGCGTGGAGGGTGGGTAGGTGAGGGAAGAGGGTTGTTTACTGAAATATTATTTGCAGGACTAACTACTTCAGTTGACAAAATATATATAATAGTGTAAGCACAACATACTATACTTTATTGCAATTGGAAAGCCTAACTAAAATGAAATTATTTGAAAACTCCTAATTTTGGCTCTTCAGAACAACAATGGTTGTGTTTATTGATAAGTGGCTTGGCAATCATCACCAGATCCAGGATTCTTCAGGAAGCTTTTCCTGACACTGCCTGTGGCCTGATCCTTGCATGCAGATTAAAAGTCATGCTGGAGGGTTCTGGGTCTGTGCTTCAAGGTGGGAGTGAGGTGAGGAAGGGAGCAAAATTTGGCTTTTGCACAGATTGCAGTCTAAGACACATGGGGGAAAAATCAGCCCACATAAGAGGGAATCATGAGCAGAACAAAGACAGCTGTTAAAAGCATAAATATCTGTTCTTAACAACAAATATATAGACATAGACATAGATATAACTGATAGATATATTCAGTGTAAATTACAGCTATAGAAAAGTAAAATTAGTTCAGGTGATTGTGATGGAAGTAATTTGCAAATCTTACAGAAACAAACAAAAAATCAACAGTATGTTACAGCATTTTCTGGTACTTTGATCACAAAAGCTAAAAATCACTGTGTAAAAGTAAAAGGAAATAATTTGTTCAAAATGAAGTTGGAGAACCAGAATCTGAAATACTTTGGCTGCTCTTTCTTTTCCCATCAATAGATTTGGGAGTACAGACTGTATATCCAGATGAACTCTTTGTACTGCACAAAATTTTCAGTTTCAATAAAATAATTGAATTATATCAAACAGATAAAAGAACTGTTTATTTATTTGGAATCTACATTGGTTGTGACTTTGCAACAAAACCTTTAAATAATTTTTGGAAGTGTTTAGGGTACTTGCACTTTCAAACCACTTAGGGGACTCTGAAGTAAAAGAAAATAAAATTGGGTTTTGTTAAGAAAACTTGCAATGAAGCCGAGGTCTAGAATACAGCTGTCATTTATTTTGTAAATCTATTTCTTTCTTTTCTCACAGAATAATCTTTGGCAGTCGTTCCTCTTTTCAGAGTTTGTCAGTAATTTCCATTTACTGCAGTGACACCTAATGGCAGGAGGAGCAGAGCTGACCCCCTCAGCTGCCTTGTTTGCTGTGCAACAAAGAGGGGGGGGTCTCCTTTTAAACTGTGTGGATTCTTTCCTCGCTCCTCAAAGAGCAAACAGACTCTTCTGCAATCTGGAAAGCATTCAGCAGCAGGAACAAAAGCATTTCAGCTAAAACCACAGCCTTCAGAAAGCCACAGATTGAGCTTTGCAAATTTTTATACTCTTGTAAACGCTGAGCTTTCACTAAAAGTAGGGAAAGATAGCTAGGGCTGAATATTAAAATAACTAATACTAAAATGATGTGTAGTAGCTCTTTGTGGCATATGGTCATGACTCTACATCTGGAGTTTCAGGCTCAAGGGGGCTAATGTTTTTGATGGATATTTTAAATTCATCTGTGCTAAAAGCTGCCAGAAAGTGAGTTATTCAGGTCAGAATAAAAGTTGGCAAGATATATGCCAAAGATGTTCAGAATTTACTTCTGTGTAACAAGCTTATAAAGTACCTTTTTATGCAGCTAAGACCAGCTGGACGAAAGTTAATCAGCCAAATGCAATTATAGGAGGTGTAAGTCTTATTAATGCATTAGGAATTCTCATGGTACTACTGGACCATTCCAGATGTGCTGATGCATAATGAGTACAGCATAACCTTGATCAAGAAGCCAATCTGTCTGGGCTCCTCATCTCTTCTAATAATGTATATAATATTTACTTGCAATGGCTCAGCAGGGACTAATAGAAGTAATAGGTTCTCATTCAAATGTAGACTTCATTTTCTAATAAAGGCAGCTTGGTATAAGCCTGAAATGACAAGATTTCACTTCATCTTTAGTAGAAAATGACATTTCTTTAAACATGAAGCTAATCAAAGGCAGGTCTTATTTAATATTCTGGCTAGGACAGGTGTGTTTTGATGTTGAAAAAGCCAAAAAGGGTGATCAGTTTTGTGCTGGACTAGTGGCAGATATTTTTTAGTGAAATACGGGATAGCCAGCTTCAGGGAGTGGGACCCTCCAGACTACTCCAAAGTGGGATGGCAACCAGAAGGGCTGGGAAGGATGACTAGACTACAAACCTTGGGAAAAAATTTGGGACCCATGAAGACAACAAGAGGTTTGTTTGGGGTTTTGTTGTATCATACTGTGGAAGGATTCTTCTCTGTTGGTTTTGAGGGATCTTGAGAAAAATCTACCAGCTGTGTCTTACTAAGGCACTTCTTCCTCTGGATAGGAAGACAAAAGTGGTTTTTTTAATTAAAAAAAACACAGAAAAGGAGGTTTGAATCTGACCTGCCTACCCAATCTACCCATAAAAAATGTCCCAACTTTGTTTCTACCTTCTGATTATGAACATGGCATTCATAGAGCAAATTTCTTACCTGCAAATATCTCATTAACTGGGTAGCCACAGGGACACCAACTTTTACCCTCAAACACTTGCACAACTCCTTTACCCTCAGTAACTATTTCCCATTCAAGGGCTGCCAGCAACCTCCACACTATGCTGTTGTTCTGGTAGTATTCTGGCATCTAAAAAGACCACAACAAATCCATGTCTTTCCCATTTGTATTGACATTCCCCAAAGGAGGCATGGTTCTTCTTAGGGACCTATTGTCCTCTTTGTACATACAGTCAGCTGCCATTAATCTCATTAATGAGACCTACATTCCCAAACTGGAAGGAAAAAATTCAGCTGGAAGGAAAAAGATTTCCCTGGGAGGCAAGAAGGGAGCTAAGGAAACCATTAAGTCCTCTCTCTCTCTTCTCCCCTCCCTGCAGTTACCCCAGAAATGCCAGGGAGCACCCATGGGACTGCCTGCATTGCAGAGTGGGGCACCCGGGAAGGGAAGGGAAGGGAAGGGAAGGGAAGGGAAGGGAAGGGAAGGGAAGGGAAGGGAAGGGAAGGGAAGGGAAGGGAAGGGAAGGGAAGGGAAGGGAAGGGAAGGGAAGGGAAGGGAAGGGAAGGGAAGGGAAGGGAAGGGAAGGGAAGGGAAGGGAAGGGAAGGGAAGGGAAGGGAAGGGAAGGGAAGGGAAGGGAAGGGAATGCAGTGTCTACCTTGGCCCTTCCTGCAGAGATCAATGTCTTGTGACATTTAGTAGGTGTTTCTTATGGTCCTTGGAAAACACACAGGCAGGAAGAATGACTGTGATGCATTCACTTGAGTGTGCGGCATTTTCATCTCAGGAGAGGAAACATAATCAGCCATTTAACCTTTCATATTTTTAAAATAAATTTCACTGAATCAAATCTGGAAACACTGTTGTGGGCTTAAAATAACTCTCATTTTGCTAAACTGCTTGGGAATAAAACTTAACAAACAGCCTTTGCTGGAAGACATAGGTTCTTGCAGGAAGTGGTACAGCCCAGACTGAGTAATTACTGTGTCTTATCGAAGCTCAATTTTCCTGCCCTCCTGGTGCCATCTGAACAATGGACCTTCTCCCATCTCCTATCTGGAGGTAAGGTTCCCCTTGTCTCTCCTTTCCTATGAGCTAGCACAGCTACAATCCAAAAAAATTGGCACCTACTTCACTGATCTAAAGATCAGGCAGCTACCTCTGGGGCATCAGAGTCCTCGAAGATGGCCCTGATATGGAGCACTGTGGCTGCTGTGAGTTTTATCTGGGTGATTATTAATGAGAAATGCCATTGTGGATGTATATAAAACAGAAAGTTTTCTCAGACCTACAGTGAAAGAAGCCTCTGCTTCTAAGCCTGCAAGGCTTACAAGTAAAAGAGAAGTCAGATGGATTCAGGATGACATACAGGAGTGAGTAAATCAAGGTTTTCACTGAGAGCCAGGGTCTGAAGGGGCTTGCAAATCCCCATGCCCTTGTGAGAAGTCTGGAGCCATGACTCTGGCTGGCCTGTACTGCCTACATGCAAGTATTGGGCAGCCTGTGCTTCTGGGCAGAGGGGAGTCCTGCACAAAGCAAGCTCCTAGCCAGGTGAGGATGTCAGAGGTGGGGCTGGGAGATGGCCATGTTTCTTGTCCCCCATGCATTGTGGTGCTCCTGACACGAACTCTGGATGGATGCTGATGCAAATGTGAAACAGCGTAGGAGGAAAATAAGGTGGAGTGTAGGGATGGATGTGCAGATGGATGTGGGGCCATGGGAATACATTCAGCCTTGGTGCTCTGAGTCATCCAAGAGGGCTGGTGCCAAGGAACTGCTCTGCTGCGACTGAAAAATTAAATTTTGCCTGTGCTTACTGGGAAGACTTGAGTCAGCCCTGCATCTGCTACTGTATGTGTCATTATTGCCTTTATTGTCTATGTCAAATGAGTCCAATGTTTTTTCAGAATTTGAGACCTGATGATAGAGCATTCAGCAATCTGTGTCCCATGTCAAAGATTGAATTTAATTGCTTAATATCCATCAAACACTTTGTGAACTGAGGCTGCAGCCCCCCAGATGGATGGCAGGACAGCGTGGGCAGGGAGGCAGGGAAGCAGAGGGAGGATGCCTACCCAGGCAGGGCAGGCAGCACTGTGGCTGTCAGCACACACATCAGCCATTGGGACTTAAACACACATTGATAGGTAAGGATATTCTGGAGGGGTAAGTTGAACAGAGGTTCCTTAATTACATGCTTTGTTCAGTCCTTCAGCAGAGTTTCCTCCTAGGCAGCAAAGGGAATCTAAACACTGACCATCGAATGCACTGCACCTCCCCTCGTGCTTGCTCTGCTGGTTAGCTTTGCACTTTCTGTCCCACAACAAAGGGTTTTCCAGAGACTGCAGCTGTACCAGGAGGGAATGAAAGCTGGCTGTACACAGGGGCAGCCCCTTGAGCTGGGAAGAGCAAGATCCCTTGTGCAGCACAGAGAGTTGCAAATGTGCTTGGCAGGCAGCCTTGCACTGCAGCCATAACACCTCAGCTGAAATCCACCATGCTCCTGTGCCAGGTTTTGGCTGCCTGCTGCCAGCCCACCAGCCTGGGAGGGGCACTCACAGGTGAAATGCTTGGAGTGATGCTAAACCTATCAAACTGTCTCAGCCTTTGCACAGCAACAGAACCATTTCTCTGCTGTCCATCAATCATGTATCCAAACTGTACAATATACTTAGAACTGCACAGGACAGTTCATCCCTGACTTTTGCAGAAGCATTTAAAATTCAGCCAGTTGAAAATGTTCAATATTATCAGTCCTCCATGTTACAGACCTCCCCTGGATTGAGCTTTGTAACCTTTGTGGATATTTTCTTAGGCAAGCAGGGAAAAAAATGGACGCACAAAATCTGAAATTGAAGCTGAGCATACAGTAATACAACTTAAAACTAAGGAAAGTCCTTTTGACCAGTGAAACAATGGATTTCTTCTAACTCCCCCTAAACTCAGCTGCCTTTGCATGCAACGGGGACATCACTGAAGCCTGCACTCCTGCTCCTGAATCCAGATCTGTAGCTGCCATCTGTACACATCTTCCCTTTCATGTCAGCCACTGGCCTGTGGAAAAGCTTTGAAGCCTTTGAAGTCACTTTTCTGTTTAGCAGACTTACTGTATTTTGTTAACACATGATAATGAAACAAAAAACCATTAGAACAAAAATGTTTGGAAATTTCCTGCTAACATCCAGTCCTGGTGAATATGCAGAGCACAGAGGTTGCTGGCAAGGTGACAGCTCAAATAGGCCCTGATGGGCTCGTTTGTCACTCAGTATTGGGCACATTTTGCCTGACTGGGGGGTAAGGCACTAAGAGGCATTTTAGGATTGTGGGTGCTGGAAGAGTTAATAATCTGTGCTGGGCAGAGTACACAGCTGCCTCACCACTATTTCAGTGTTTAAGCTAAGGAGATCAAGGAGGAAGGCCATTACCTTAGAGCGACATTAAATCTGCTCATCCAGAAGTGTGGGTTGACATCATGGACAGGAAAGGAGATCCATAACTGTAAAGTTTGGATTTATGTCTGAAAAATAAGGTGTTCTTCAGTGTGCAAAATTTAACTGGAAATCTAATTAGTAAAGATTTTTTTTTCATTGGTGTGAGATCTCAGTTTCCAGTAAGGTACAAGATACTAAGACAGGAGCTTTCCCAAGTTGTTAGGTCTGTTTTGCTTGGAGTCACTGCATAAAAATATGTATGCAGATACATATTTTTATTTTTTAAAAACAAAGCAAATTAAACAAAAATGCCCCAAAACAAAAGTAAACAATCTAAAACTTTCCACAAGACTTTACCATTCGTTTAGTTCTAGAAATCTGCAAAAGCCGGCTTCAGTCCAAGTTTTATTTTTTCAAAATCATAACTGAAATTCTGAGGAAGGGTCACAAATGTTGATGTAACTCTGATTTCAGTGTGATTTGGGACTCTCTTTTTGTCAGAAAGAAGAGAATCAGCTGCACACCTCTATGAAGATCTGTAATGCTAAATATAAAGTCACTTACAAATTGGAATGACTGACTATCTGCAAAATGGTTAAAGCCAGTCAAATTGTCCAGCCAAGACCTGCTGGGAGGAGAAAGAGAAGTCAGATTTAGGAAATAATTTACAGCTCCCTCATTTCCAAGCTGCCCTGGCACCAGGAAAGCCAAAGCATTTAGCAAGCTGCTGCAGGGCTGAGGCTGGGGGAGAGGGGAGCAGCATCCCAGCACCAGCTGCTCCCCCTGGGGTGCCCCGAGCCTCAGGCACGAGCTGGCTCAGGGTCCTCTGCTAACCTCGGGGAGAAGCCAGCCTAATGCAGAGAAAACCCGAGCTGACTCAAAAAAGCTGCTTCCTCTCCTTTTTGTTTATGCTACACATTTTATCCAGGAGGAAAAGGGATGCTTGTGTATGTCCAGCTCCTCAGAAACCCCTCGCTCTCCCAGGGCGATGTTGGCTGTTACGTAGGGAGCAGCTGAAGGATTGGCAGTGCACGGTCTGACATGGGAGTGTTGGTAATTCTTTTTGGAATGCCCTGCTTTGACTATAAATTATCTCCAAATAAACCACCCCCATCTTTTTCTCCATATTTTGAAAAATCTCACTCTAGGTTTAAGAATCACCCTATCTTCTGAAATTTCAAGCTACATTTCTTCTTTCCCAGGCTCTAAGTTTATCACAAAAAATCATATTTTACCCAAGTGTTACATGCATTAATCTTGGAGTCTTAGTTTTATTTAAATGTAATCCTTTAATAAAGGATAAATATTTTAAAAATCCCACAAATCAAACTACTTATTCATCACATATCACAAGGGGCAAGGTCTTAAGGGGAAAGGAATTGTTTCTTTTAACAGTAAAAGTGTATAAGATTCTACTTTGTATCTTTGGAAAGTGTACTTTGGTGACTCTTTTCTAATTAAACTTTATGGAAATAGATATTATGGTGCAAATCTGTGCAGGAATCAATTTGGTCCTTTTCAGTAAAAATGTCTGCTATAATTACAACCAGTTACCAAAAAACATCTTAAAAACTCAGCTATATCAATCTCTTTCACTGGCAACTGTTTTTGGGGGTTTTTTGGTTGGTTGTTTTTTTGTTTGTTTGTTTTTGTCTCCAGGACCCAGCTCCTCCTGGAAGCCTGGGTCTTCCTTGTAGGTTCAGGTTTGGGATACCCTGAAGAATGTCCTGTGCTGGCACAGCCCATCTCTCTTTCTAAGGCATCTATCTCAGTATCAGGAACTGACAAAATGCTTTAAATCATTCCTTAGATCAATGTTCTTCATGGTCCAATAAGTCAAAGCCAAGTTGTGGTCAGTTCTACCTGCAATTTCACCACAGGCCATTATAGATCTTTTCCTTTCCTCCATTTTTAAAAAATTTACCACTAGTTAAGAACTTGAAGGAAATTTTTTCCAAGAAGCTAGAAATCTTAAACAACAAAAAATCCCACACATTTCCAACCCTCCCACCATAAAAACATAAAAAACAAAAAAACAAAACAAACCCCAGAAAAACCCCAAAAGCAAGAGCAGCGCATCTACACTGGAAAATTGAAAGAAGACCTTTAAGGTCCTAATTCTGTTAGCAAGCAAAAAAATGCAAAGCAGCTGGAGACTGACCTGAATCTGGACACTGGAAAAAAGGGCAGAGGGGGAGGGGAAGAGAGTGACAGCAGAGAGGGGAGGCAGAAATGTCCTTTTTCAGCAGCAGGGCATGGATCAAACCTGTAATTCTTGACAGCAATTGAAATTATGCACAACATGAAAACAATAAACAGCATAATAATTTTAATAGCAATAAACTATATTAGAATTACCTGAATTTAGTCATGACTCTTCTTAGTTAAATATACTTACAATAACATTCTTTTGCATTATATAAAAGGTTTAATTCTGTGCAGTTCTAAATAATAATGTATATTCCCATCAGTAATCCAAATACAGAACAAGTGATGTTGCAAACACACTCTATGTCACATATTGAGGGCTATTTTGCAAACATTACTTCTGAATACTTGTTTAAAGGAAAAAAGGGACTTTTTCATCCACCTCAAAACAAAAAATACTGTCTATGTCATAAGGCTCATAGGTGTGATGTGTAAAAGAGAAACATAAACAACAGTAAGGCTCCAAAAGTTGAACTGTGGAGTGTCTGAAATGAGTGATTCCTGCTGCTGCCTGGTGTGATCTCCGTGTCAGGTGCAGCCTGCACATTCCTCACAGCCCTGAGCTGCCCTACTAAGCTGGAGCCCGAGGTTGTTAAGTTCAGTAAGAGCAGGAATGAGCCATTGATGCTGCTGGAAACAAGGGAAAACAATAGGTCTTTAAGACAGCTCCCATTGCTGAATGTAAATTGTTTTTTAATAAAATGTAGACAAAACCAGATGATGTCAGAAGAATTCCTCCCCTGTGCCACCCTGGAGATTGTGCAGTAAACAGCAAGAGGCGCATACATTTTGGGGAGCTTTTCTGGGTTTCTCATGCCCATTGCAGCTGTACACTGGAGTCCACAGGCCCTTTCTTACATACTAAAATCCTTATTTACAGCACAGCTACAACTATAGATATGCAACATATTAGTTCTGTGGGGTGGGACCCACAGGCAGCAAGTGCAGCTATTTTCTTTCTGCCTTTAGCTTCACTTTGTGGGACATTCCTCACTCCTTTTGCTGCTGTCTTTAATGCTTCCTCCCTCTCATCAGCACTTGTTTTCCCCAGATCTTGGGGTGGTGCATCTTTTAACATGAACAGAAATCACACAAAAATACAAGCCCATCTGTTCAGTGATGAGCATACATGCACACAGGATAACCACGGGTGTGCACAAGTTTACTCATGCATATGACTCCACACACACATGCACAGGCTGTATGTGCACACACACCATCATTTTTTGGAGTGAGATGCCTTGCATTGGTGAACTGTGTAATTGAGAAATAAACTTTCAAACCAATAAATAATGGCCTTTTAAGACAATCTATACAGTTAATTTTTGATCATTTTCTAGAACGTTTTCTCCCAGCAGTTACAGTCATCCAATTCCGTGTGTTGTATCTGTATTAAAAATAGTGCAGTTCCCTGAAATTCCTTCTGTATTTTCTTCAAACACAAGGGAGAAAGCACACTCCCTAATATATTTTATGTGCACGCTCTCTTTGCAATATTTCCTTTGCAAAGGTCCTGCTCATATTTGTATCTTATTACTTTTCTTATACTGGATTTATAGATAGTTTCTAACAAAAATATGATTTCAGTATATTTACGGAACAAAACTCAATATAACAGACCCAAATTCAATTTTTTTCATCAAAATGGAGAACAATAAAGAATCTAAAGTCTTCAGTTCAGACACATAGCATCAAAAACACCTACATTGTTAAAAGAAATAACTCAATAACAGGGAAGTGATAGATATTACTTAAAGAACAGCATTAACTTTGTTTACCTTATCTGTGTTTCTAAAAATCCAGATTATAACTTTGAGACTTACAAGTATTTTGCTCCTGAAATATGTATAATTTCAGTCATATTCTGTAAATGGAGAAGAATAATGCCTATACATTAAGAAGCATTTATTGCATCTTGTTACAGCTAGTAATACTGTTATATCTATTTAGCTGCCTCCATATGAGTGGAATTTGTTGGTGTTCTGACATACTTGTTTCATAAATATTTTTCCCTTATAGGAGGTTTTGTTCTTCATGGTTCTTGGGTTTTTCTTTTGCTCAAAGTTCATATTCTGCATTTCTAATGGATTACTTTCAAAGAAATACTGTGGAGCTGGTTTGGGGGTAGGAGTGGGGGTGGGGTTGTGTTTTGTTTGTTTTTCTATTGATCACTAGCTAAAGGTTTGATTAATAACTTTGGTTAACAATAGATTTTTAGTTAAATAGATTAATGAATTCATTATTTACCTGTTCTTACTCTCGTGTGTATTGCCTAGTGATGATTATAGCTGTTTTGGAAATGATCCTTATTTATGGTATGTTGCATCATCCAGAGATGTAGTAATGATTTTAGATTTTCCACCTAAATTACAGGGCACTTTCCACTGAAAATGGTAAACAATATTACAAACTTAAAAAAAAGAAGTAATCTGATTTCAGGGAAGAGGGAACCCAGTGAAAGATGTGTGCTTTTATAAGGATGGACAATGGAAAGCAAAATAATAACTCCTAAGTTTGATTGTTCAAATATATTCTGCAATACAGAGAGCTGCATGCAGGCTGGAGCAGGCATGGGGCAGGAAGGTTAAGTAGAAGAGAAGGCACAATACTTCAGATTGGCAGTAGACTGCAGCAAGAATAATCTAATCAAAACTAAATTCAATTATCTAGTCCCAGGGCAGGCTCCTGGGACTGCTGCACTGAATGCTAGCAGAGCTCCTCCTAGACATTTTTCCCCAGTCAAACTCACATGATGAATGCAGATGAAATTTGAAATATGAAAATCTGAAATAATTTATGGAAGTTGTCAGAAATTTGGCCTGCTTGTGGTGTAATTTCCTCTGAGACGAGGCAGGCTGGCTCATTGCTTCTAGTCTCAGAGCAGTTGCTGGTCTTCCAGTGGATGGATCAACCCCTTTAAAATGCTCTTCCAGACAAATTACAGCTCATTACAGACAGCCTTGCACCATGCCATTATGTCAGAGGAAATCTTTTTTCATTTGCACAAATTTGCTTGGAATTCTCATATTTATTTGAGCATCCATTATCGAATCTGAACATTGAATTATCCACAATTATTTTCTGGGTAGGCGGATGTTTGTGTATATGGAATAGATAGTGACTGTGTAGATATACAAATATTACAGCACTACTGAAAATCCTCCTTATTTCAAACAACTGCATTTATGCAGTAAGTAGAATATACACACACACATATATAGGCTATTTCCTGAAGATGATCTTTTAGGAGATGCATTTACTTTCTCAAAGGAGGCATCTACAAAAACCAGCTCCCTTCCCAGTGACTCAGAGCCTGCTCTTTGCGGCAATCACAATTAGAACTTTTGACTGTGCACATGTAATTCGTGTATGGTCTGGCCACATGTGAGACATCTACAGTTATTAGGTACTTTAAATTACATTCTGCAACAAACATGCTGTCTCTAGCCCTGTTGTGCTCACATCCAGCACACCCTCCCCCGCCTCCTGTGTCCTGAGATTGTGAGTAAGCACTGGCATGCAAGAAAATGGAAGGAGCAGTGATGGGACATATTCTGAAGTCCTCACTCCGTTGCTCTCAGGCAACTTTTGACTAATTTAGGACTACAAGTTAAATTGTGTCCTCAATACTGGTATTTTCTGGTTGCTTAACCTTGTTACTGGGCTGCTGATGTCACAACTTTATGTTTTTTTAACATTGGAAATATTCATTGGTAAAAGGATTTTACAAGTGGTAAATCTTGTGCAAAACTGTCCCTTTGGATTACCTCATCAGGGAGACCAGAATCCTGTGCAATCATTCCTATGGACAGGAGGTGCTACAGAAAAGTAGGCCAAGGTACCATTGAGACAATTTTTTGCTTTCTTATTGCTGTCAGTGTTAAATATCTAAAATTCCTAGCCCTTCTAAGAATCTCTGTTCAACAAAAAAGAGAATTACTATATTACTTTCACTGAGTTTGAAGGATTTAATTTAAAATATGATGGATTTTGTCTTTGTTTTAAGAAAAATTCTATTGCAAATACTTTCAGGTCCCCATAAAAGTTTGGTCATATAAAAGCTTTTAATTGTCTTTTGTATTTCGTTATATAAATAGCCTTTAACTTCTGATGTATCCCAGCACTGGAGCTTTCATCCTCTTATTATATGTGTCATATGAACTTCTCACAACATTCTGGTTCCAACCTTGGCAGACCAAGAGCTATAGGAAAACAGAGGGCAGGATTGGCTCATTCATGGTGTTCACCTAAATACCTTTCATTATTCAGTCAGGTTATTAAGCACCAAGAAAAGTCTCACAGCGTGATTAGATCTCACACAGTCTGGCTTTTACAGACAACTGCACTTAGGACTGGTACTTTTATTTTCTTGAGGTAGAATTAGGTTTGAGAACTCCTACAAAACACTGCAGCAAAGCAAGCGGAACTCAGTTTAATGAGCTTCAGGTGCCCACACACATTCACCAGAGCCCACTCTGCTCAGCTGTGCAGTGTCCTGCTCTCAGGGCCCTGCTCGGGTTTTGGCAGACGCCTGCCCAGCGCTCAGGAAGGTGCTCCAGCATGAGCACAATTACCTGTAGGTCCTTTTGCTCCAGGTACTTGCAGCCACAGCCTTTGGAGAGATGTGGGGCACTGCCTCACTGTCTGGAAGTGTTCCAGGCCAGGTTGGATAGAGATCTGAGATCTGGTCTAGGGAGGTGATGTTGCATGGCAGGGGAGGCTGGAACAAGGTTATATTTAAGGTCCCTTCAACCCCAAACCATTAGTTCTATAATTCTGTGATTCTGTGACTGTGAATGTATTTGGTGGAGCACCTTTTTGCTTTTTTTTATCTATAGAATATGGAGAAGGGCACATGTTAACATGTTCATTCTTCTTCCCCTCAGTATTGTAAATCATTGTGGTGATGCATTATTGAAGATGTACTTGTGTCATTTTGACACATTCCTTTTTCATTACTTCTCCAGAAGATAATTAGAGTAATGTTCCTGTTTCTCAGATAGATAGGGTTTTTTTTCTAGTCACCGGGTTATTTTAAGAACGCCTTAAAAATATCTTTCACAATATTAGTCAAATGTATGTTGATCAGAAAACTTTCCATCACAGAATATTTGATGTTTTATGATATATCCAGCTTTCTGCTACACATGTTTCCCTTGTTACTTGATCAAAACATCTGCTTATATGAGAAGACTTCTCCTCATCTGGCTTTTTGCTCTTAGTCAGTCTCTCAGGGGAAGTTGGATATGGCTGGACTGTTTGTTGGATGGACAGTGCTCGGGGCAGACAGATCTCAGGTGAGTTACCTCTGTCTGTTTTGGGACAGCACCTGGGCAGAGAGGGCTCCATCCCTGCTGCCAGATCCATCAGATGCTGTCATAAACACACGATAATAAGGCATTGTGCTATCTACAAGGACATTACTGCAAGTGAATTGCTGTTAGTGACTTGCAGGCACTTGCAGAGATTGGGAGGCCACTTTGCTTCCAGCAAACTACCTTGGACACCCTTAAAACATCTATTTATGGCTGGTCCTAAAAGGTGTGAGTCTTTGTAAAGAGGAATTGGCAGTGTGTTGGGGTGATAGCAGAGCAAGGATGAATCCTGATTGATTGTGAGGCTTACGAACATTAGCCAAATACGGTCATTTGTGCAATTAATGCAATGATGCTGAGAACAGCAATATCTAGTACTTTATTGTAATTGTCTGAACAGAATTTTGAACTAAGAAGGAGTAATTTTGCTACAATGAAAGTTATTTATGTTAAAGATACATAATGATATTAGGATTTCAAAAACTAGAGCCGCAAACCCATTAAACTGAGAAAGCTTTGAGCTATTTTATATATCTTGTATTTGCACTTTACTTAGAATAAATATAAATTGTGAATATTCCCTTTAAAATGTCAGAAGGAAAAATAATTACCTAGGAATCACAAATTTTGTTTATTAGGATTCCTGTTTCTTTTTATGCTACAAATTTTAAAATATTAATGAAGTTACTTCCCCCAGCCCCCTCCATACCAGTTGGTAGTGTTGTCAGGTTGAAGAAAGAAAAAAGTCACAGAAACATAAAACTTATTTAAGTCAGCACATTCTTTCATCTGGATAGCAGTTGCACGGTTGGAACAGGCTGTAGCCTCCCAGCTTCTCTTTGCTGCAGGAAACTTTGTAATAGCACTTAAATAAATAAAGAGACTGGGTAGGAGATTATTGCTTTCATTGTGCTATTGTATATGTGTATTATAGAGTCACCCCGTAGACTGACACAATTAGTTGAATGCAGGACAAGACAAATGTTGTATATGACAGTGGGGTAGTATTGAAAGATGACCCCATATCTGGAGAGCTGGGAGTTATGGATCCATTGATGGCTGTTACCAGTGTTTTGAAGCGTGGCTGTTGAATTTTGCCTGCTGGCTTCTGGCTGCTGGCCTGCCGTCCCGCCTGCCTGGGCAACCGCGGGGCTGAATGGAGCTGCAGGCAGCGTCGGCACTTTGTTCTCCTCTCACAAAAACTGACCACTGACAGGAGCAGCCTCTGCCAGGCCCAATGGAGGGGGGTGCAGCACCACGGATCTTTGTTGCTCGTTTCGCTCCCAGTGCCGCTGGTTTGGAGCAATCTGAAGGGCTAAGATGCTTTCAAATGCTTGTATATGGAAATATTGGATGAAAAAAGAGACCCTTGTCCACAAAGAAAATATCCCAAACAAAATGGGATTTCTAATCAAACGTAAGGCATTTCCTCCACAAAGAAAATAAGACCACAATAAAATACTTAACTGTGACAGTTCATCATCTCTGACTGCCAGCCATTTTCTTTTTATTTGCACACATGTGCAATCAAAACATGTACACTATAGACAGCTAACTCTAAGTATCCAGCCTGGAAGATGCCAGCAGAAATTTTTGTCTACTTTTGAATATAGCTATAAATATTTTGCATTCTTCGGTCTCTGATGACCATTTCACCTGAAAGCAGGAAAGCCAGTATATTTCCCTGTTAAAAAAGAAAACCCCCCAAAATGTAAGCATTTTAAGTAAATGTTGCATGAATTTATGAGGAGAATTATTCAGGAGACATCAGATATTTTTTGTCTAAATTCCTGAGTAAATAAGAGTTCTGCAATCCTACCATCTGGGCTGTATGTTACTACATGTTCTTGCCCAAGCAAATGCCCTAGCATGGAAACCCAGAGGACAGTCTGAAATCAAATGACAGCAGGACAGCAAACAATATGTTCCTGGCAATCTCGTAAAATGGGCAAGGGTTCCATTTTTTCTGCTAAAGAAAAATATAATTTTGAGTTCAGACTGTGTGAAGCAGGGAATCTACCCAAACAAGACCTTTCAAATACATTCATCAGAACAACAAGTCTAGCTGCAAGCCCATAAGAGATGGTCACATTCTAGAAAGCTCATGAGCATAAGCATCGGCTAAGGAAAGAGGATTGTCTCTTTTCTCTTTTCATACAGCAAAAGCTAGGCACAAGTTTGGCTTTCTTGGGGGAGCCATTTCTACCTAAGTCCCGAAGTGCTAGTCATTAAACATGTCTCTCACAGGATTTATCTGTGTAAGCCTCTGGCCTGTTGAATTCTGATGGAGGAAATTCTGTTTGGAGGAAACCAGAAGCTTTTGTCTGACTTTTCTAAACTAACACCTGTTTACAGTACTGGTAAAACAGACGAGTACAGTCTAAATGCAATTCATCACTTGACCCTGCACTTCATCAGAGGAGTATTCTGGCTGTGCACATACACAGATAACTCTGTCATATAAAGCAGTCTCTGTTGACATTAGCTGAAAAAGACCTCATATCACTGTGGAGTTTTCTTACTACTGATGAGGTAGCAAACCTTTTTTGAATGAGAAGACCACAGGAGCCTACACTTCCTTGGTTTATGTCAAATTCCTGTGGAAGGAGGAAACTTTTGAAGAATTCCCATCAAATTACTGAATTAGGAAAAAGACAGACTTTTGAACCTCTTCTGAACAGCTCATAAAGTAATGGGAACTGTCAGTCTCCAAGCCTTTGCACGATCCAGTGCCTTTCTTGTGGTCCCATGGATGTTGTACTGGCAGAAACCCCCACAGCTGGTCACTGCCGCCAGCTTTCTGGGCTTTCACAACCTCTTTCTCTTCCACTTTGCATATTTGGGGGAGAAAGAAAGTGCTCAGGACAAGGACACTACATGTGAGATGATGAATTTAATCAAATCATGGATTCCATGAAGGATTGGGAGCTAAAGTTAGGAGAGTAACTCCATTTCTATTAAACTAACTGACCCATTCTCTAATGTTAGAGTGCCTGTGCAGCAATTTTTGTGGTGACACCGGGAAAGGAGAGGTGTCACAGAGCAGGGTGGGACACTGGGGTATTCCTTCTGTGAGGAGCCAGCAAATGCTGGTATTCCTTGCCAAGAGGGAAAAGACAGTTTAGCACTTGCACTAAACTAGATAGAGGGGAGACAGGGATTTGGCTGGTGGCAGGGAATTAGACCTGCAATCATCAGACTTGGATTCTGATCTTCATTTCATTCTGCTGAGTCCTGGTTTCCGAGTCAATCTATGCACTGTTCGTTATCTCATGGCTCATTTCTTTCCTTCAAAAAAAAAAGTAGATAAATAATTCTCACCCTGACAATGTTGCCAAACTGTGAAACTCAGCATGTATTATGATCTCCAGTTTGAAATCCAGGAAGTCACCAGCAACTGAACACAAAATAACAGCTTTTTTCATGCCCTACTCATTCATTAATAGTTTTAAAATGCTCTGAGATCCTTGAATGTAGAGTAGGATAGAATATGCTATAATATTCTTATTAATAATAAAATCAAGATAATTTAGAGATAAAAGGAAACTGATAGATGTAATAGAGTTTGTATCTAGGAAGAAACAACCAGCAGTTTCTCTTTTCATTGTTCCAAATGTCTTTGTTTGGTTTTCAGAGACAAATTGAACTGTACTAATAATTTCATTTAACTCACTGATTTCTTTTGTCCTTTTTTATTTTTTCCCAGAGCATTATTGCTTTTGCAAGACAACAAAAATCATGACTCACCCTTCATACACATTTCTTAATGTGTTCTCTTATTTGTCCTTAACTTCCCAGCAGTGAGGAAAGGTAAAAACTTAGTGATGTTTTCTACCCAAATGTTTTGTTTTGTTCTTTGCCTTTGCAGCTAACTACTGGTGTGAGCACTCCCAACCCAAGGTAGCTGATGAGAAGGATTCAGTTCACATCTATAAGGGTTCCTACTTTGTGTCTCTTAAATCTGCTCATTCTGCAGGTATAAATAGATCCTCAGAAATCAGCAGGATTTCATAAGGTGAGCATAAGATTTTCGCTTTGCTGACTACAGTAGGAGTTTTATCTGATTCGGGATTGAGGTGTTGGTCCCAATGGTGAATGATCAAAGCCAAAGTGGTAAGAGATGAAGTGAAAAAATGAATAGTGATCCTTTCCCCCTTACAACCTGTTCTCATTGCTGTATTGAATTCTGCTTCTGTACAAATAATTCAAACCATCTCTTTTCATGATGTATTTTCAACCACTATTAAAGGGGAAAAGACTTTCTAGAACTTTGCTATTATTGAGAAATACAAGATAGTGTAGAGAATGTTTTTATTCATCACAGGAACCCTAACTGCAGGGTTTCAAAATATTCTTGTCCTTGCAATCAAACCACATTTGCTTGTTAAGGTGAAAGGCATAGACGAGGTTTAGAAGATCACTCCTTAAGAGGATACATTTTTACATAGGATTTTTTCTTACCACCAGTTTACACAATACTTGGGCATACAGAATGTGTGTTATTGTGTACATATACTCAAAGTACTGTTTTGCACATTTTAATCAGTGAATTGATTACTTTCATGGGACCTCAATGAGTCTCTTTCATGTAGACAATCATGATCAATAGGATATGTTTGCATATCAGTCTTTATAAAATCAGAGCTTTTCCGTCTACTATTTACATGGCACTAGTTTTAGTTTACCTCAAAGGAGCCATCAAAAAAAAATTAAACCAGAGGAGGATTTATACACAAACCTAAGCATCCCACCATAACAGGACATTTGCCATGCTCTCCTTGCTTGTCAGGATCCAGGACCCAGTTTTTTGCCCTACCAGAATGGCTTTCCACCACCATCCTGCTAGGGCCACAGTGGATGACCACCACAATGTTCACCTTCTCTGGGAACAGAGCTTGGCTTACATTTCTCCCTGTCAAAATAAGAGTGGGCAGCTCAGCTGAGAAGCCTTGGGGACCTCAAAACACCATGGAATATGATATCAGATATGTAGGCCCTCTTCCACCCTTCCATTTGGGACTTTGAAGACAAAAGACATTTTAGCACCCTTTACTTAATCTAATTTTAACAACTATTGCAGCATCCACAGCTGTTGGCTCACTTTTCTCCTACACACGTGTGTGTGTTGGAGGTGTAAGGGGCACATTGCAGGTGGTACATGTGTGCCATCACACCAGAGAGGGATTTTGTTGCAACAGGCACCATCTCCATCCCCAAAGCCTTCCTCGGGGGCACGCTGAGGTTACTCTGTTTTAAAGGGCAGACCCCTCTCCCCTCACTCATGGGCCCATCACCTCCAGCCTGTGGGCTGAGCCAGGCCAGGTGCCAGGCTGCTCTGGCAGGAGGCTGCCTGGGCTGGGGCTAGCAGGGCTACACCACGGGGTGTGAGGGTGTGGCATGCCTCTGTGTGTGTGTGTGTGTGTGTGTGTGTGTGTGTGTGTGTGCGTGTGTGCAAGGAATGCCCCTTTCCCCCCGTGTGTGTAATTCCCCTTTCACGTGCGCTGTGCGTGTGCAATGCCCCTCTCACGCGTGGTGGGTGTGTGTGAGTGTGTCAGGAGTGCCCCTTTCCCCCCGTGTGTGTGTGTGTAATTCCCCTTTCACGTGCGCTGTGCGTGTGCAATGCCCCTCTCACGCGTGGGGGGTGTGTGTGAGTGTGTCAGGAGTGCCCCTTTCCCCCCGTGTGTGTGTGTGTAATTCCCCTTTCACGTGCACTGTGCGTGTGCAATGCCCCTCTCACGCGTGGTGGGTGTGTGTGAGTGTGTCAGGAGTGCCCCTTTCCCCCCGTGTGTGTAATTCCCCTTTCACGTGCGCTGTGCGTGTGCAATGCCCCTCTCACGCGTGGGGGGTGTGTGTGAGTGTGTCAGGAGTGCCCCTTTCACCCGCTCACCTCCCCGGCAGCGCACTCCTGCCTCCGGCGGCTGGTGGCTCAGTGCATTGCCTGATTAGGTAACAACAGAGCACCTTCCCTCCCTGTTTCCTCTCAATGCGCCTGGGCCACGGCTTTTGAAGGAGCCCGGCCCTGCCACTATCCAGCCATTATAACGGGATGTATGGGGCTTTATCCGGAAAAAGCTCAGCCTTGCCCCAGGCTTCATCAATCATTTAGACCGGTTCAAATCCCCTTCATCGTGTTCCGCCTCATTAAACCTATCGAGGGGGACTGAAGAGAGTTTGTATAGGTCCAGAATGCCTGTACACTCCTCTCTATCTCAGATAGCGCGGACGGGAAAAAGAAAAAACAAAAAAAAAAACCAACTCGAAGAAAAAGGCAAAAAGGCAAAGAATCAGTTAAAAGGGGTATCTCTGCCCTGTGCGCTGCTTTCGCACGGAGCCGGGCCGGGCGTCCCTTCCTGAGGGCGGCTTGCGGAGCCCCTTCGCACTCCGCCCGGGCTGGCGGCCCCGGGGGACACCCCGCAGCCCCGGGGGCCATCGCACCGCCCGCAGGTGTAAAGGCTCTGCCCTGGCCCCGCTGCTCGTCTGCAGCACGGGAGCAGAACAGCCCCGTGCACATCCCTGCAGGCAGGACAGAATGGGCCGGCTGCCGCTGGGTCCCGTGCCAGCCCTTTCAGAATAAACGAATTATTTTGTCCCCTGGGAGAGAAAGAGAAATGGGCTCCAGCAAAACGGTGCTGATTGTTATTTATCCCTATATTTTTATTCTGACGACGTCAGTAGCCAAACTTGTCGGTGCCCTGCCCCTCTTGTTCCCGCTCCCCGGGCGGTGATGCGCCGTTCGGTCGGGGCTGCCTTCGGTCCGGCCCGGCGCCGCGCTCGGAAACCAGGCTGCGAACTGCTGACATCTGCATTTAAAACAAAGAGGGACATCTGCATTATCGCCCATCCCTTCTGATATTAATAGTCACAAAACCCGGAGTGATTACTAAAAAGGAACGTGTCGTATTGCCAAGAGTCTAGGTGGGATTGGATCTAAAAAAATGGGGAAAAAAAAAAAAAGGAAGGAAAAAAAGAAAGAACAAACCAAACAAAATAATAATAATAAGAATATATATATAAAAAGGCAACGCACCGAATCCAAGTCTGTATTTTAACTTTTTTAATAACGATTTTTCCTGTGCTGTAAGCTTACACCGAATCCTGGAGGAATTGCTAAATCAGATTAAGGTTATATTTTGCAACAGACTGGATGGAGCAATAAAGGAGAAAGCGCGGAAATGGGACTTCACCCATCAATTAGATCTCTATTAGCAGCCAATGCAGGCTTCACCACAGGAAATGTCACGTCCCGGCAGAAGCAGAGCCTTTCACTTTCCCCTGAAATTAAACAATTCTTCATGCTCGCAGACCCCGGGCGAGGCGAGCCTTTGTTCGCCCGGGTGCAGAGGGTGCGCGTCCCGCCAGCACCTGCTCGCTGCCTGCGCCGGGAGCCGCGGCCGGGCCACCGCCTGCACAGGTTGCCCCAACACCTGCGCTGCTCGCCCTCCTGCCCAGCACCCAGGAAACCGCCGCCTTAAAAGGCTCTATTAATATTAAAGGGGTTATTCCAGTCATAAACGCACCATTACCAACACAATGGGCAGTATTTTGAATAGCAGGTCGGCTCATCTGCCTCCATAGATCATAACTGCCAAAACCGTCCCCCTCTCCCCCCGTGGCTCCTCATCCCCGGCTCCTTGGGGTTTACGGAGCCAAGGACTCTTTCGCATCAGTCTCAACAGAGGCACAGTGGTCGCAGGGCGTGGGGCCGTGTTGAGCCAAGGCAGACAGAGTGGGCCTCTCTCCGGAGTAGCGAAAGAGGCGTTTTTACACCGTGCGAAGCCGAGTGCCGCGGGGAGCTCCACTCTGCCTGGCAGGGCGTGCCTGGTACCTCTCCCCCCTCTCCCCCCTCCGGCACCGCAGCCAGACGAGCCACCGGCTCCGGGGAGCGAGCTGCGGGGAGGGAGGCAGGGAAAGGCGCGGCGTCTTCCCGCACGAGTCCCCCCACCACTCCTTCCCCCCCTTCCCGCTCAGGGAAAAGAAAGAAGAAAAGAGAAAAAAAGGCGTTGAATTTGCCCATAAGCGAGAAAGGTGCAACAGGAAAGGAATGGCCAAGAAGGGGGAAGTCGCAGGGGGGGATAAAGGGAGCTCTGTTGCCCCGGTCCTTGTTGTTTTTGCCGCTGCTCCATTCAGGCACCGAATTCAAATGGATATTTTACAGCTCAGTCCAGCTGAACAGGGGCTCAATGCCTGAAAGCTGCCGAGCTGCCTCCGCGGACATGCTCTGGGCCCGATATTATAATTTTCATAATGCGCTTTTATGTAGCTTCAACCTCCTCCGGTGAGGAGCCCGCAGAGCGGCTGAAAGGGCTTTGAGAGACTGGGGAGCGGGGCTGCAGCGAGTTGCGAGCCCCCCGCCGGCGTGAGTGGCACCGCCTGCCTCGGCCGAGGGCTCCTGCCTGCAGCCCCCCGGCCCCGGCGCCGTGCGGGGCGGTGCGGGCGGTGCGGGGCTGCTCCGGTTCGCTGGACGATGGTGTGCACCACCCGTCCCCGCCAGCCAGCACAGGGGCACCGCGACAAAGCTCTGCTGCATCCCGGGCCCACTTCGGTCGCTAGCCACGTCCTGCCCCGCCTGAGCGTCCGCTCAGCCTCACCCGGGAAAAAGACAAGGAAAGAGGGATTCTCCCCCTCAGATAGGCAGGAGGGAGGGCAGCTTAGCAGTAGGGAAACAGGAGAGTTATTTCCACCGCTACAAGCCAGGTTGACAGAAAAATATGCGCAGCTGTATATTTATCATCCTGGGCAAGTCATCCGCTGCTAAGAGGGTCCCCGGCTGAATCGTTAAGCGGCTGGAGCCAGCCCCTGTGAATGAGATTCGAAAGATTATTGATTTCCCTTCGGGGCCAAACGAGCCGGCTCCGCCAATGCCCGCCCGCCCCCGCCCCGCTCAGCAGGTGCGTGAGCCGCGCTCGCCGTGTGAAAACATCCGAGGTCTCCCCTCGGAGAGGTCCTCCCGTCCTCTTCCCCCGGCTCCGGAGGCACCCAGCGGCAGCAGCTGCAGAGATGGCCACTGACACAGCAAAGAGCCAAAGCAGTCATTTCTAGGGCCCGTTTTAGCTTCAAGAGCCTCCTTAAATAGTTTTCTGACAGACTGAAGATAGGGAAATTTTAAAGAGCGAAGAAAAATATAATCAGGAAAAAATAACCAAACCAAAACAAACCATCACACCAAACCCATGAGAAAGCAGAGTCCGCGGACACGGAGGCCCGCTGCCCCGAGGACGCCTCAGGCCCCGGCCCAGCCTCTGCGGGCCCGACAGCGGCACCGCGCTCCCTCTGGGCTCCGCTTGGGCATGCAGCAAATAACGAGGCGAGGGAGAAATAAATCCGATTATCTGCTTCTAACTTGGCTTTTGACGTTCTGCAGGAAGTGAAAGGCTTCCTAAGGAGAAAATTACTTGTTTTATCTCGCTACTTATAACTGCAACTTGAATGTGAGCAGCTTGCCCCCAAAATCTTGTGTAGCTACTGCCGCGTGTCACTTGCTAAGCCCCTACTGCGGAGTTAGCAACACATGGAGTCATTTTTAAAGCAGGCCAAGTCCGGAGACGTGGTATTTCTCCTTCATGTGTCCCAAAACCTTCTGCAGCCGCTTTGCAGGTGCGGGAGGCTGCCTGGGCCCGCGGCCGTGCCCGCACAGCTCCCAGCCCACCCCGGCCTCGCACACGGCCCGGCCCCGCAGATGCGGCTCCAGCTCTCTCCTCCGGCCCTGAAGAGGAGCTGGAAGGAGGGCAGAGAAACAAATATGTCTTTGCCTGAGTAAAGGGAGGAAAGCAACAAAACAACAACAAAAAACATTTGTTTTATCTCGTTCAGGTGGTATTTCACCGGGGATACGCCTCAGGGCGGGGAACTCCCTCAGCCCCGAAATCTGCACGGCACAGTGAGTGGCTGTGCTTCTCACCCACGCACCGTGGGAAGCCACCCGCGGCCACGAGCTTCTTTAACCATTTCCCTCCTGCTTTCCACGTGCCCCTTTCCAGGGGCGGAAATGCTCTTGGGCACCTGCACCCCCTCCTCCCCCACGGCTGCTCTCCCCCCAGGGGACAGCGAGAGCCTGTGGACCCCGTCTGCGCTCTGCAGAAGGATCCGGATGCTTCGTGAAGGCGGCTGTGCCCGTCGCAACGTGGATTCTGCCGTTTCTGGATCGTTTTGGTTGTGAACCTACTGTGCTCATGTTACAAATGCAATTAATAGTAAAAGCAGCCTTTATCTGAAGAGCAGGAGGCAGCTGCACACCGCAGGTCATTATCCATTAGCGGTAGTGTTCAGCACTTGGCAGGGCTGTCGTGTTCGAGGCAAGGGGAGGAAAAGCAGAAGCCTTATCTCCGCTCCTGGTCCTTCCACCGCTTTCCCCTGCCCGGGAGGGAGGCCAGCGAGCGGCAGGCTGTCCCGTGGGCAGGGCAGGCCGGGCGCCGGCGGATCGTGGGGGCCTGGGGGGCTTTCCCCCCGGGGCAGATGTCCCTGATTCAGTAGAGGAGTTCAAGTCTTCGAAATACGTATCCTTCTCTCCTGCCCTCCTTCCAGAAAAGTCCTCCAGTTTGCTTCGTAGCAATCGGCAGGGCTCGGCAAGCGCCGAGCCACCCCTGGTCCCAGCCGTGGCAAAGCGGCTTCGTGCCTCAGTTTCCCTATCGTGCAGACCCAGGTCAGTGCTCCCACCTCACTCTCCGAAACACGCCCAGACCGACGCCCTGTGCTGCTGATGCGGGAGGTGTTCCCACACCTGCTCGGGCCTCCCACACGACGCCAGGTGCCCGTTCCGACCCCACTGGGATGCGTGTAGCATCCGATGGGCTGCGCTTCACCCCACGCGACATTCCTGTAGGGACAGCTCGAGAGCACACAGAAACCCAGGAGGCAGAAACCCTCCCCTCGGCCCCACAGCCGGGCTCTACCTGCCGAGGCAGCTTGGCAGAACCCAGAGAGGTCTCCGCCCGAGACTTTTAGGGTTTCTCACCCGTTAAATGAAAGTTCAAGAACACACTGCGGACACCCAACAGGTCTGGCTAAAACCTCACCCGCGGCGCTCGCCCACGGCAGCACAGAGTGAAATACTTCCTCTGCAGCACCACGGTGAACTGCAGTGAACTATCTACCATCTGCTTAAACCTCAGGATAAGATGAAATATCTTATTGATTTAGTCTCTAAAAGAAATAGAGGAAGGAAGTGGGAAAAGGAAAAAAAAGAAAAAAAAAGAAAGAAAAAAAAAAGCCAACCCCAAACCACTCTGTTCTGTATTCTCGAAAAGGGAGGGGAAAAAAGCACCTCTTCGTAGCTCAGTGGGGAAAAAGGTCAAGCTACTATTGACAAGTATGTAAAGACATCTTCTAACCATGGGAAAACATGTATAAATTGTTTCGACTCACTGCATTTAAAACCAATGGAAGTGAATTACAAAACTGCACTTCTTGCATTGTTGGACTGAAAGGATATCTATTTATCATCTTATAAGACAGCTCGAACGATCTTTATCTGCTTTGCCCACTTTCTGACCCAAATTCAGGGTTTTTATGGAAAATTGCAGTCAGTTTGATTGATGAAATCCAAAGATGTCTAAAATGGCACCAAAGATCTCCAACTGTGCAGACTCCAACCGAGGGCTTCAATGTTGGCATTGTTCCTACGAAAAAAGTTGAGAAAACGAGCAAAAGTTAGGGAATTTCTGTTTAAAAACTTCAAATTTCAATGAGGATCCCGAACCTATTATCCCTATTCATGGAGTGAGCTGTGTGAACATAAAAGTATTTCCCACACATTGCAAAACAACAACAACAAAAACCCCTTATTTTTAAGCCGCTCCATAAACCTTCTTTGTAAAACGCTGAATAACCCTGTGCAGAAAATAAACCCAGCCGTTCCTGTTTAGAAATCATGTAAGTCTAAATCCTATAAACAGGAAGCTCACGAGAAAGGTTTAAAGAGAGAGGAGAAAAAATTTATATATTTCATCTGTGCATCCGAAATTAAAGAGAACCGTAATTTAAAATTCGGAGACATGCCTGAAGATGATTTTTAACCCCGGTGTGTGACTTCAGAGGGTTTAACTCAGGGTTCAGAGGGAGCATTTCTGCAGGAGATGCTCTTTCCCAGCCTCCCTCGTGGAAGGTGGATAAAAACCGCTGCCTGACAGGATTTCCCTGGCAGCACACGGAGCTGCGAGCTGCGGCCCTCGCAGGTGGGTGAGCGCTCGCTGCCCCCTGGAGCAGCCCAGCTCCACTCGGGACACGGCTGTGGCGCAGAGCCCCGGCGCTGCCCGGCCGCGGATCTGGCTGTTAGCGGCTCCCCGTCTCGTTTAGGGCCAGGCATTATTGTAGAACACTGTCACCTGCCTAATTGTGCTAAATGGCCACCTCCTATTATTAATAATAGCTGGAACGTGGCTCCTAGACACGTTACCAAGACTGGGAAGCTGATGAATGAAACCCCTACTAGGGAAAATCTTGGTAGCTGTCTTCTGTCGCATTACCCAAGGGGGCCGACTATAAATCTTCCTTCATTTTAACCACGTTTACCCTCATACTCCTCCAGGCTAGGGATGCTGTGTTAAGATTGCACTGATGTGCCAATGCTTTGGACCAGCTGCTCCTAAATACAGACAAGTCCTTGTCAATTAAGCCATTGAGGAGCAGGGCCTGGGAGCTCTGGGGCATTTTAGCAGGCAGCAGTGTGCAGCCCCAACAATTAGCATCCATTTTGAAGGGACCTCCAGGGCACAAATGCACAGGCAGGGAAGAATCAAAACACCAGGCAACTTCAATTCTGAAAACCGGTCACATAATGATACTGAACAGACCGGCCTAGGAGAAGTAAGACAATCTTTCTTGGGAAGGACGTTTAGCCGCTCCCCCAGCCGAGCCGTAGGGCCGAGGCACGGCGCGAACCGCGGAGTCAGAGGAGATAAATGAACACATTCATTTGCCTGTGTGAGCCCAAGTTTCCTTTGGCGGTTCTTCTTTGTAATTCGGTGTCACCTCAAGCAGCTGGTGGCATCCAATGCTCCCATGATCCTGGCCTTTGGCCCAGGCGGAGCTGGACAAGGCAGCCCGCTCCAAGGAGAAGAGCTGCGATGTCTCAGGTCAGAGAGGCCAAGCTACCAGTGGGACAGGCAGAGCACTAGGAGTTCAGCTAAACAAAACCCCGAGGGGAGTAGGGAGCCTGGGGGATCATTAGCGAAGGTGTTTGCTTAAGTCATTAGGAAGCCGGTAGCTAGGGGAAAAAAAGGCTTGTTCCACAAGGCACCTCCCCAGAATGGCAGGGCTGGAAATGCAGAGGATATCACAGCACAGGACTATGTGACCCTACCAAGTTCAACAACAGAGCAAACAGCACATGCCATTAGGGACAGCAGTCAACCGGGAGGTAACAAAGAGGGGAGGGCACTGGCAAAAATGTTCATGTATTAAATATGGAAAAGTATGGGGACAAGGGCAAGGGTCAATGAAAGTCAACAAGAGAGCAGGCGTAATGTTAGAAAGAATTTAATATCAAAAATACATAAATCTGCATGGGAGGCAGCCCCAGAATAGTCAGAAAGGAAGGCAGCCTTGGAGTCAACATTCACTTGGTAATAGAGCCAGAATGGATAGCGCCAGGTTGTTAACATTTAACACAAAAGTTAGCGGGGAATAAAGGACGCAGGGCCGGCTCCTTTAATTGTGGCCCCACCGGGAGATTTCCATATGTCACACTAAATGGATAACACCAGCCTCACTCCGCAAGGCTTCTGCCGCAGAGTCCCTCTCTCTCCCTTTGCTTTCGTTCCTTATTATTTCTTTTTCCTCCGTCCATCTCCGCACGCCCCGCGGAGCTTCCAACAGGGGCCGAAACAAAGGTCTGGCTCTGAGTCGATGCGGGGAAGGACGGGAGAGAGGAAAGGAGCGGAGGCTTTGGGACAGCCCATGCCCTCCCGGGCTTCCCTGCCCAGCCTCACCGGGAGTCACGGCTCGCCAAGAGCTGTCGCGACATGAAATTTAACTCCCGCGTGTTTGGCTAGGAAAGCATCCCCAAGTTAAAGTAGGGTCCGAGGAATCAGGACCTCGGTGCCGGCTCGGGAGGGCTGGGCTCAGCCCGGCGGGGAGAACGGGAGAACGGGCCGGGCCGCGCTGCCGCCCCCGCGCGGGGACCGGGCCCGTCCGGCTCGGGGCAGCGCACGGACCGGGACGGAGCGAGCGGGTGTCACGGACCAAACTGAAAAGGAAAAAAAAAAAAAAAAAAAAAAAAAAAGAAGCAAAAAACCCCGCGCCCCTGATCAATACGGCAGTGTTTCCGCGCTAGTTCAGGAGGTCAGGCGGGCGTAGACACAGCATGGAGAGTTATTTATGTCAAGTCGGGTTATTGTAAACGAAATCCAGCAAATTGCACATAAGCTCCTCGGGGCCGCCAGTGGGCTCGTGGGCAGAGGTCAGTGTCAGTCAGTCTGTCCATCCCTCTGGAGACAGTAATTGTCCGGGGGCTGACACCGCGTCGGGGGCGATAGGCGGCTCCATCCATCTCCATCCAGTTATCCCGGCGCCGGGGCCGGGGCTGCCCGCTGGTCCGCGGGTGCGTGGCACCAAGCCACGGCCGGCCCCGCTCCCGGAAATGCCACGGGGGAATGCCCCGGCTCCCACGGACCGTGCCGTGCCGTGCCGTGCCGCGTCCCGCCATCCCCGCGCGTCCCGCACCGGGCACCGCGCCTCGCCGGCCGGCCAGCATCCAGCTGCATCACCACCCTATCCTCCCTTTATTAATAGGGAAATTCTTCCTTTCTGACAATTTAATAGTCTAAAGTAATCTTCTGCGTGACATTGCCCATCCGTCTTCTCAAAAGAGAAAACAAAGGGGATGTTTTTTTCTTTGGGCCTCTCCAGATCCTTTTCTATTTTGAGAGGGGCTCCCCACAATGGGGTCTTTATGAACCATAATGGTTATGTTTATGAAGCCAGCGATACCAGTGTATGAAGACAATTTTATGCCTAATTAGAAAATGATGTAAGCAAGGGGGAGACAAAGAGGGCTTGTCTGCCGTGGCTGGGTCTCCGGCCACCACTCCAGGGCGAATATATCGCCTCTTCTGTGCTTTACGTCCACTATTTTTATAACATCTCGTCCATTAGCTCCTCAAACTGTTTATGATATCGTGGACAGTTAGTAAAACAGCTCAATTTAGCGGTGGATTAAAGCAATTTTGAAACTTGTTCCGAAGGGAATCGCACGGGAGGCGAAGAGCAGCCCTCCCCTCTCCTATCCAAGGGGACTTCACCTCTGGGAAGACTCCAATAACTGCAACCCCAGCTCCACTCGATTAAGGGATAATTTTTAATATATATGCAATAAATGTTCACTTTGTTAGATTGAATGACAGACAATAATATCGGCAAATCTTCATATCCATCCATTACCGGCAAACGAGCCACACAAAGAACATATTTGCTTTTGATTAATTTATTTGCAGACTCTGTTTGATAAAGCAATAACTATTTGGTTAAACTTGACATTCGGTCTTCGGGGGGTTATCAGACCAATTCCCTGTCGTTCGTGGGTGATAATAAAGCTGTTTAAACGGGATTAATTATTAATTGGTTGCAATTAATTTCCTCCCTTCTCCACGTCGACAGACAATGAGGATCACTCACTCCCAAACAAAAGACTACCATAGGAGCATCCTCGCCCCGTCTGTATCTATCTGTCTATCTATCTATCTATCTATCTATCTATCTATCTATCTATCTATCTATCTATCTATCTATCTATCTATCTATCCATCCATCCATCCATCCATCCATCTATCTATTCGTCTGCCCCTTTCCATCTCTCGCGATTCCTGTAGGCAGATTCTCAGCTTTCCTCTATCCCGCAGCAGGAGATGTCCCCCTGGGCGGGGTGACAGGGACGCGGGGACCCCCGTGCGTGTCCGCGCTCCGCGACCCGCCGGTGCTGCGGAGCAGTGACGGCCGTGCCTCCCTCCCGGCCGCGGAGAGAGCACGGAGCGGCCCCGGCCCCTCCGAGGGCTGCTCCGGGACCGAGCTGGCCGAACAGGTATCCCAGGGGGCGGCCAGGGAGCGGGTCGCTGAAGGACAGGACTCCCCGATTCAGGACTCCTCAGCAGTGATGAATTGCTGTGGGGGAGAGGAACCGAGCTTCTCTCCCCCCCATCTCCGCGCTTCTGCTGCTGATGAATGGGCCCCGAGGATGGATAGTCCAGAGTGTGTTATATCTTCATCAAACTTGTAACCCCTCCCTTTACTAATAATCTGTCACAACTTTACAGAACACACACTGAGACCAAAGGGAAGCCCCTGCCCTGTAGCCTGCCCCTTCCCTCCCCTGTCAGGAAGGGCTTTATCCGGGCGAGGAGCACGGGGGAGGGGTCCTCCCTCCGCGGAAAGTTTTCCTCGGCCACCGCTCGGCCTTTTCCCCCTCCCGAAGAGCCCCGTGCCCTGGTCCGGGACTCCCCGGGCCCTGAGCCCGGTCTCTCCTCGCCAGCTGCTGCAGGCGGGGCGGGTTCTGCTCAAGAGCCAGAGCCGAAAGCACCCCTGCAAATTTCCAGCACGGTTTTAGTAGCGGGAGACATGAGGCCAGGAGCGGGGAAAGCCACCCGGTTTCCCCGGGCACACGGAGGAAAAACAGCTAAGGCGAGACCCAGAATCCTCCTCCAACAACCGATCTTTCTCCTTCCATTCGTATTTCTTTCGATCACAGTTAAACCTCCCTTTTCCGCCGCGTGTTTACATTTCGAGCAGGTGCATCTTCCAGCATCTTCCACTCCTCCACTCTACACACTTAAAACCAATAATCACGACTGGTTGTTTAAAAGCCGGGAGAGCAGCGGGGGATGCCGTGGATGCCAGGCGGCTCTCACACACACACACACACCCACCGCACCCGCGGCCCTGCCCGCCGCCCGCAGCCCCGCAGCGCTGCCTGCCGCTCCCCGCGGCTCTCCACCGCCAGAAAGGGTCGTTCCGGAT